>NC_142160.1:11830816-11982551 GCF_024610735.1 Ursus americanus | reverse complement strand
TCAGGGCACAGGATGGCTTGAGATGAAAAGAGCAGAGGAAGTGCTGTTATTTAGAAGTAAAAAAGGTCCAGGGTGTCCACATGACAAAGGTCCAAGGTGGAGGGGGAAGTGGTTGCAGTGTAGGGACTGGGGTTCCAGCCAGGTCATTATTCTGCAAGGCTGCTAAATTCCCCGAAAACATTAACAGGGGTGGGGAGGAGGTGGAGGACTGTGAGTCAGGTGCTAGAGTCTCCGGGAAGGAGAGGGAATCCACAAGAGACGCTGCAGAAGGGGGTGGTGTCCTCTGCTGGGGTGCAGTCCCAGCAGCTGGGGGGTTAAGGCTGGCTGGAGAGGGGAGAGGAGTCTGATTTGAGTAAGATTCACGAGCGTGGGTGGACCTGCTCTGTTCTGAATTCCTCTCTCTAGTAGCTCAATCAGCTCCTTTCCCCCTTCTGGCAGCTGAGAGGCCAAATAGGGTGAGGGATTGACTCAGGGTCATGGGGTCAGAAGGCAACCAGGGAACCCTCAGGACTTTCGTTCCCCCTTCTCCACTACCCAAATACCAAGGCTGTGTTTGGGATATTTAAAAGAACATTTAAAAGGCCCCTGTTTGTTTCCGCCTCTGTGCAACGTTTGTGCTGCCGAAGGACAGGGAGCTGGTAACCATGGCAGTAGAGCCCAGAGCTATGGTGAAGAGGTGGTTTTTAAATGGGGGTGAACTTCAGGCAGGCGGCCCCCAGAGCTCACCCTCGAGGCCTCCTCAGAGCTCTTTGTTCGTTGAGCTTACTTAGGAAGAGAGGCTGAATTCCTCCCTGCTGGGAAGCAAGCTTTACAAGGGAAGGTTTTGCCAGACTCCATAAGGAGAGGGTGTGTCCCTGGGAGCAGGTTTTGGGGGCTCTGCCTGAAAACCTTGGTCGGCAGGGAACTTCGAGCACCCTGGCATGAACAGGACAGCCTGTGATGGCAAATAAGCCAGCCCCACAGCATCCTGGATACTCAGCCCTTACACACTGTCTGTTCCCTCACTACCCCTCCCCGGACAGGTGGCCACTCATGGGGGTGGCCCAGAGCCCTGGCCAAAAAGGCAGCCAGGCAGGGCCCCCACAGGATGCTATCTGGTGCCAAGGGGGGGAGAGGAAAAGGGAGGGAGGGGGGAGGCTGTCACCTCTTCTACGTTCCTCGATGGGGAGCCCCAAGAGCCTTTCTTTCCAGAGCCCAGTGCCCCAAGTGGACACAGGGCAAGGCAGGGCAGGGCAAGGCAGGGCAGGGCAAACCCAGGCCACAGCTCGGGTCCAGGGAAATCTCATGACTGCAGTGTTTTGCTGCAGGTTTCCCAGCTGCTGGGGGGGGGGGGCGGAGGGTAGCGTGGGGTGGTGGGGGCGAGGAGGAGGGAGGGGGAAGAGGAGGAGGGAAGTAAACAGGAGACCACAGAGAGAGCCAGTTCCCTGCGTTCAGAGAACACCAGCCGCCTCCGGTCCCCGGTGGGTGGCTGGCTGTATGTGTGCAAAAGAAACCGGGAGGGGAAGGGAGAGAGGGAAGGGTAAGCACGCACTTCTCGGCTGTTATCCACCCACCTCGCTTTTCCCGCCCCTCCAGCCCACTCCCCTCTAGGGTGAGGGGGTGGGAAGGAGATGTTCACGAAGCGCCCACCCCCAAGTATGCGTCGCCGGTTTAGCTGTCTGTGAATCAGACACTGTCTCAGCAGCTCGTCACCTGCGCCCAGGAGGGGGACAGGGGGCGGCCTTGGGGCTTGGGAGAGGGGAGGTTGGGTAAGTGGAGGACCCCGTACTGGCCTGAGCAGAGGGTGACGCCTGGGGCTGGGAAGAAGAGTTGTCTACCTCCCAGCACCTACACAAACCCCGACCCGGTCCCCAGGACACCGGGCCAGAAGGGTGGGACGGCGGCTTGGGGGCACAACTTGAGCGGGAATTGGCAGCAGAGGTGGGAACAGGAGGGGGGTGGGAGTGTACCGCCGCGGGAAGCGATGGGTTGCAGGGCTGGCGGGGGCCGCAGGGCAAGCTGCTGCCCGCCGCCTGCCCGCGCGGGGTTATGCGAGGTAACCGCGAGCCGGGAGGAGGAGGGAGGCGGCGGGGGCCGCGGGCCGGGGTGTCTGGCGCTCGTTGGACAAAGAGATGATGAAACGTGAGCGCTATATTTACCAAGGGGGTGGAGACCGGGCGGGGGGGGGGGTTGGTAAAAAGGACAAACTGTTCCACAACAACCACAGGAAACACAGCCCATCTGACTCACCGGGAGGGCCGCGCCGACCCCCTCGAGGGCTTAGCCCCGAGGCGGGCGCGAGGCTGGAGGGCGTGGATGCCCCCGGGCAGACCTGAGCTGGGCTCTACGGCTGGGAGTTGGGTTGATTTAAATAAAGACACCTTAGATCCCAGGGCTGCGTGCGTGCGCACGTGTGTCTGTGGCTTTTGTGGGGCAGGAGAGAGCGCGGAATGGCAGGAATGTTTCCTAACCCCGTGGCCCGACCATCGCGGGAGAGACTGCCTGCAAACTCTTGCGAGCAGGATTCCTGCAAAGTCATCTCCTACTGCACAGCCCGGCCGGCCGGCCAGCCCCGCCCGCGGACAGCAGCACCCGCCTCCCTGCGCTCCCCTCGCTCCCGCCCCAGCCCTGCTCGCGGCGCTCAGAGTTGGGGTGCGGTGCGGGCTATGTTTAGAAGCTGATGTCATCCCGACACCCTACTCCGCAGTGTTCCCAGGGGAGACCGCAGGGCAGGTTTTCCTCTTCTTCGCGGGCGTGGGGGATGGGGAAGGTGACTCTACCCGCCTCCCAATCCCCGCCAACACACACACACACACACACACACACACACACACACACACACACACACCCACCCCTATGCTACCCCGAAGAGTTAAAAAGAAAAAATGCAACCCGATAGAGTTATGAAACAGGGTGGTGGGGGCGGTACAAGCCAGCGGAGGGCGCAAACCCAAGGGCTTGGGCCTCTAGGGGCCAACAGCCGGCCCCCGCCCACTCTCACCCCTGCCAGCCTTCCCCACCTCCCGCCGGGGTGCGGGGGCTAATTTCAAGGTTAGCTCACGTGGGCGCGGGCGCCCGGAGCTCCTTGCACGAGTTTGGGGCGGGTTCCTCATCCCCCAATCTAGGGCAGTTTGTTCAACTGCAGTAAAGGGAGCTTGATGTTCCAGCAGGGAAGGGATTTCTGAGAACTGGGGTTGTCCTCAGATGAACTCGGCTCCTCCGGCTGCTGCTGCGGCGGCCGCCTGCGGAAGACTTTTTAAAAGGGCGATGCCAGGCCGGGGCGCGCAGCCCGCAAGTGGCTGCGCCGCCCGCCAGTCTGCTGCCGGAGCCGAGCTCCCGCCCCCGAGCGCGGGTGATGCACGGTGCGCGGCGCAGGGCCTCTCCGCGCGCTGGGGGCTGCTAGCTAAACTTATCCTCCTGCATATGCATGAACGTGTGGCCTTTCTGCTCGGCAAAGGAGAGGCCTGGAGTTTTTGCGGAAGGCTGCTAAGTGGAGCGAGAGCAAAGTAGGGCGTTGTGCAAGTTTTCGCGCGGGCCGAGCCCCCCCCCCTTTCCAGCCCCTGCGTGTTAACTGACGTTATGGCCACGGGCGTTTTGGCAGATAGGTCTTTACCTGATTGTATTTCAAATCCAGGACACTGCCTTTGCTGAAAGCCCCGATCCCTTCAGCCCGCCTCGCCCTACCCAAATTCACCACCTTCCCCTAATTCCCCAGCTTTCACTAAAATGAGCGCTGCTTCGCCCCAGATAATATGCTGTGTGCCTAGGTGCAGTCGCTGAAGCTGGAGGGCCTGGGTCCTGAAAGAAGTCTGGATCCAGCCCAGAGTGAGGTCCGACACGTGATCCCCTACCCCCAGTGGGCCATCTGTTCTCCTCCTTCCTTCCCGCCTGGAGGCTGGCAGCTCTGCCCAGCACCGTCCACGCCTCCCAGCAGGAAAGAGTGAGAAAAGCCAGAGTTGGCGGAACCCACTACATACAGAGTACTGTTCTAACCTAAACCTCCCTGGGTCTTGGGCAAATACGAGACTGGCAGAGTATGTATTTTAGGTTAATCCCCAGGTGGTAAACTCCACCCAGAGAGCTGGGGCAACTCTGCCCAGGGCTCAGTTTGGATTAAAATCTCCAGGGAAGGGGACTGGGAATGGGCTGTATTCGCCTGGAAACACTTCTGCTGGGGCTAGGGTGGAAAATTTGCACAAGCTCGCTTGAAGAGAGAAAAAGCGAGACCATGAAATTAAGGAAGAAAGGATTTAAGGGATTCCAGATGAGTTTGTATTGCGCCTGCTGTCCCATTAAATATTGATTTAAGACATTCTGACCTTCATTGCCATAAAGACCTATTTGTAGATGCACAGCGGATGAGATGGTCTTGCTCAGTTTTTTTCCCTATGATTTTTTTTGGGGGGGGGAATCCCTAGAGTATTTGGAGTTTGTAAGGGACTATGGAGATGTATTCATCTAATGTCATTAATTCACAGATAAGGAAATAACTCTAAGAGGTTGCCTAGGGTCATGCTGCTCATCTCAGGCCCGGGAGGCCCCTTCTCTGCCCCAAGCTGGCCAAAGCAGGTGCTCAAAGAATCAGCTCAAGGTAGGCACTACCTCTTCTAGAGGTGATAATGGTAATTACTTTAGGATGCACAGAAAATAAGACTTCTAGCTACGGGCCCATAAATGATTGTTCTTGAGAACTTGGATAATAAAGCCAAGCCTTAGACAGAATTCAGAGAGGAAAACACATACTTATAAACTAGAAGCACAGTTATAGTCGTTGAATCCCCATGCTCCTCCCAGTTGGTTTGTGTGGATTTGAAATGTGTATTTACAAAGACTAAATTGGGGGAAAACAGACCTCTCATATTTATGTGGCATAATATATACTTTACTGGTAAATTATTCATTGTAATTAGGAATGATTCATATTAATTTGGGATAATTTACTTTGCCAGAATTTAATTGGGACAACTACATGCTGGCAAAACAGTGTAAGCTGATTTTAATCATAAAACTATTATAACACACATCCCAACAGAGCAAGGGAAGCTTGTTGTTAAATTGCACACACACAAACTCCTGATGTAGGAATTATTACTTGTGATATATGTTATTTTGTGGTGTATATAATTTGCTTTTAGCATATAAGTCTCATCGAGGATAGAGTGTCTTTTCATTTCTGTACTCCCCCATGCCTAGATCCCTGACTGAAACATAAGTCTCTGGAGAAGGAATGAGTGGAAAAAGAGATAAAGGGGAAAGTATTCTATAATTCAAGAATTTCTGGGTTTAAAAAGCTATTCTAAATCAAGTCAAACAGCAGATACATTTATAAATATGTGAGAGAAACTCATGTGCATGAAATCTCTGTTTTCTATTATTACTTTCTTCTATACCTGTGAAATGAATGAGTTGGAAGAATTCGGGGTTTACGTCCAGTCCAAACAAAATTAAATTAAAAGTAATTAATAGAAGAAGTCAAGAAGTAAGGGAGAGGAAAGTTTATATTTTTTAAAAAACCTATGATGATTGATTCATTCAAGTTCTTGGATTACAATGTCCAAGGAAAGGTACAGACTTTCCTTCTTTTCTAGAATAACCCCAATGCTAATTAACTCATGGGCTATCTGGAGGTGCCCAGTGCAATGCCTGTTGCAATGCAAGTTCAAGAGACTGTGCAAGCTGTGATCATAGAGACCCTGGAGGGATTCCATTGGTATTTGTGCCGGACCTTAAAGAAGCAAGCAAAGGTGCAATTTCTAAATGATCATGTATCCTTGGGGACCGAGTTTGTCCCAGAAAAATAATGAAGTAGGCAAACTCCCCTGTGCTTCAGTGAATTCTTTTCTAAAATTAAGGGGATTGGAATACAAGAACTTGAAGACAGCTTCACTTTTACATACCATGATGTACCTACTTTACCATGATGGTGGTGGTGATGATAATATTCTTGGTTGACCACCACCCCCTTTCCATACTTTGCTTTTCCATATAATCAACCTACTGCTATATCTTCTTGTACCACTTCAAAAGCAAAGTCAAAATAAACTATACTGGCCTTCAAACTGGGAGGGTTCATTTGGAACTCTTCCTTAAGAGACCAGGAGACTGGTGTAACTTCCCCAACCTAAACCCAAGGTTAACAGCCAGTGGGAGCCGTGGTTGGACCTCACTGGATCTCCATCACCTAAAGGCAGGCAGATACCTCCCACACCCAAAGAGGAAAATCAGTGTATTTTTAACCAATTGTGCCAACCGTTCGCTTCCTGCAAGAGACATTCGCCCCAGATTCTTTTCTCAGCTATCATGATGGAAAATAACCCATCATTCATTCAGAGGGAGAGGCAAACTGAGTTAATCAGACTCCAAGACCCATGCTAATCATTGATCAAGTAATGCCACAATATTCAATAGCTAAGGATCTCTGGCTCGTTCCAGTTCTTAAGAATCTGTTTAGCACAGTTAATATTTCACAAAATCGAAGAGCTCGGTTGTTGTAAAGCCCAAAGGGCTTGAAATCATTAGATTTATGGTTTCAACTGAGCTCTGTCACTATCTACTTGATAAGAGAAAGTCACGTCTCTGTGTCTCAGTCTTCACATCTGTGAAATAAGAGAAACAAGCCCTGAAATCCATCTGGGGGTCGATGGAAAGAAAATGGGGTCTTTTAAAAAGTTATACAAATTTTTGTCTCCATTTAATTGAAGGTGGGTTACAGTAGCTTCAAAACAAAACTAAAATAACTTACCTAGAATAAATTGCACTACGGAAGGAGAGGAATGAAAAGGCATCACAGAAGCAAAGATGGGGTGTAAGAAGAGTGAGCCAGTAAAAAAGACTTTGGTTTAAATGGAACTTTGTCAGCTCTAGGTTTTGAAGATGAATTAGTCATAGTCAATGCACTGGATAGAAGGATTATTAAAAATCTCTGAAGTATGCTGCATCCCCAGACTGAAAAAAATGAAATGATGCTTTCTCATTTGTGTTTATTCTTGGGCAACTTGGCCTGACATATTTAGTTGTTTTTTTTTTTTTAAGTATTGACTCGCATTGCATTTTTTCATCACCCCTGCCCTCGCATACATATCTCACTTTTACTACTAGCCACACAAAACACAAGGATGTGTCCAGTTTCACTACAGCTCTTGGCATTTACAAGTGTGGAGCGCTTGCTTTCGGAACGCCCTTCTGATTGGCTGAGCCAATGTCAGTGACATCAACCAACTTACTTTTGATTGGAAGGCTGGTTGCTGGGACTCTAGCGTTTGCAGGAAGTCACTTAACTGTTTGCAGACTGGAAAACCGAACCTGAAGTTTTCTTTTGTCACGGGAACGAGCGCAAGTGACTCGGGAAGGTGTGTCCCACTGCTCCGCAGGCGGGAACGCGAGCCCGGAGCCCGGAGCAGCTACCGTACGGAGAGGCGCTCCCGAGGATGAGCAGCTGCTCCCTTCCAGCCTCCCGGCTGTTACCCTTTTAAATGTCAGCGTTCGAGGCTGTAGGGGTAGCACGAGGCAGCGAAACGGAACAGTCGGATTGGCCGCACGCCTCAGTTCTAGACGCACCTCTCCACCGAAAGGCCTTTCTGACTGGCAGGGGGAGAAAGTAAACAGAGTTGAATCACCCTCCCCACTGGCCAATTGGAGGGGGTTTGGATTGTGACGTGATGGGATTCTGCGAAATTGTTACTGAGCAAGAGAATGCCGGAACGGTGCGGACCGGCAAAAGCAGGGGCTCAGAAGGCGTCAGTGGACTGGGGGAAAAGTGTCTCTTAGACCCGGAGCTCGGTCCGGCCCTCGCCACCCGCGTCGGGGTGGTCGGGTGAATGTCCCGGGGCTTTGGCTCGACGGAGAGGCGGCCGAGGGCGTGTACCTCTCTTGCAGTTTCCTCTCCCAGCGCCTCGGGGGCGTTTTCAAGCGAATAAACTTGCGGCCGCCACGTGTGGCATCTTTCCAAGGGAAGCCGGCTCGGAGCGGCCGGCGCGCCCGTCGGGGGGATCGCGCCGGGCGCGGGGCGCGGGCGGCGGCGAGCGGCGGCAGCGCGGCGGAGCCCGGGGCCGTGGATGGTGCGTGCGGAGGCGCTGCCGGTTACGTAAAGATGAGGGGCTGAGGTCGCCTCGCGCTCCTGCGAGTCGGAAGCGCCCCGCGCCCCCGCCCCCTTGGCCGCCGCGCCGCGCCGCGCTCGTCGTCCGAGGCCAGGGCAGGGCGAGCCGAACCTCCGCAGCCACCGCCAAGTTTGGCCGCGCCGCCGGGGCTGCTGTCGCCCGCACCATGTCCGCGGCCGCCTACATGGACTTCGTGGCTGCCCAGTGTCTGGTTTCTATTTCGAACCGCGCTGCGGTGCCGGAGCATGGGGGCGCTCCGGACCCCGAGCGACTGCGACTACCTGAGCGCGAGGTGACCAAGGAGCACGGTGACCCGGGGGACACCTGGAAGGATTACTGCACGCTGGTCACCATCGCCAAGAGCTTGTTGGACCTGAACAAGTACCGACCCATCCAGACCCCCTCGGTGTGCAGCGACAGTCTGGAGAGTCCGGATGAGGATATGGGATCCGACAGCGACGTGACCACCGAATCTGGGTCGAGTCCTTCTCACAGCCCGGAGGAGAGACAGGATCCTGGCAGCGCGCCCAGCCCGCTCTCCCTCCTCCACCCTGGAGTGGCTGCGAAGGGGAAACACGCCTCCGAAAAGAGGCACAAGTGCCCCTACAGTGGCTGTGGGAAAGTCTATGGAAAATCCTCCCATCTCAAAGCCCATTACAGAGTGCATACAGGTTAGCGGCGTCTCCCTCTCCCACCGAGCTCTGGGGTTAGTTAACCTTTGGCCGGGCAGTCTTTCTGGGCGTTAAGGACACCACACTCGGCCTCAAGGGTGCCAACATTTTGGATAAGATGCTGTTTAACTCTTGAAATGATTGAGCCGCGTAGAGACGGAAGGCTCCCTTTCTCCTTAATTGTCTCCAGTCTCTAGAAGCCATGGAGAGCATTAACCTGGCAGGCAGAGTGAGTGCGGAGTGCCAGCCCCTGTGCGTGGCTTCTCGGGGAGTGGTGCCGCCCCTCCGCGGCCCGCCCCGCCCCCAGGACTCCCGCACCCCACGACCGTGGGGCCACCCCACCTGGGCAGGCGCTGGCATTGGGGAGGTCAAATGGCGTATCTTTTATTTGATTCTCTTGAGGGATTGCAGCGAAATGGCCAAAACCTGGGGAGAAGCGGCACACTTTACGTGGAACCTTTTAGAGATGACTAAGGACTCATTTAGCTGTATGCTTGCTACTTTTCAGGGCTTGCCAAGGTGGTTTTAAATTTGGCCAAGAGTCCCCAGGGAGGTTTAAAATAACACTGCTTCAGGCGGCAGAGGAGTTTGATCAAGTGATGGTTGGTGGGTTAACTTCATGACTAGTTAGCCTTTTTAATGACATTCCATAGCTGATCCCCTCCCCCCCCCAATGATTGGTGGCACCCTGTACCCTGAAATGTTAGCGGGAAGGTGTGGTCCTTGCCTGAGGTCAAGGCTCAGTAGAGAACTTGGGCCTAGAGGCCTGGAAGGGTCTCTCCCAGGGAGACCAAAAGGCAAGGGCTGGCCAAAGGAATGTGGTCAGAAAGACAAATGCAGAATAAAACGGGCTTTGGAGGCTTGCAGAGCCCTTGGTCAGCCAATTCTGCTGGTTCTGTTTAACATACTCCGAAAAAGTTGCAAAGGGCTGGGCTGTGCTATCTCACCATCTTTAGTAAGGTTCTTTTACAGCTGCTGTTCTGATGAGAAAGCACAGGACCTGATCCTTTCATGGCACTTCTTTTCCTTCGACCCTCTGACACCATATTGAAGAGGCTGTTGGAGTTACTTAGCAAAGGATCGTCATTTTGGGGTGTAATTGTTGGTGCTTTTAAGACGAGGCCCTGGGCCTGTGGTTTTAAAATGATCATTCGTTGGTTTGGTTTGGTTTTGCTTTTGAAAAGCAAGGCCACGTAACTGCATTTCAGATTTTATTTCCTTTGGACGGTGTCTCTTGTGGAGGTGGCTGCTGGCACAGGAGTGCCACGGAGTTTCCTGCGTGGTGAATGCACAAGTCTGTTTGGGGTTGTCATCTAAAGCTGCCCTCAAACAGCACAGTTGGAAGTTTGTGTCTGTAAGGCTGTCGCAAGGCAGATGCGTGCCTGAATTGGGGGATGTGACCTTTAGCGTGACTCCCCTGGGGTGAAGCAGGGGTATATTAACCCGAGGGTGTTACTCACCAGCAGCTGTTGGGCGGGCCTGGCCTCGTCAGCCATGTTTCCCGGGTTCAGTGGCTCACATCGACACCCACTGCCACCTTGAGCAAAGGCACTTTCTCCTTCAGGGAGCTGCCCCTGGGCGGGTGGCCGGGGAGGCCTGCGGGGTCTCTGTGGGAGCTACCTGAGGCTTTCTGTCTTAGAAAAAAGATTCCTAGAGTTCTGAACCATTCAGCTGAGTGATTTTTCTCAGGCATTTATAGAAATGGCTGCTTCTGTGTGCGTGCATGCGTGGTGCTCTTTAATTCTCCATAAGGCAAGCTGGCTCAGCTGTTCCAGGAGAACCTTCTACACAGGAGTGGAAAACCGAGTGAAATGTTAATCCCATTTTAAATGCTACAGCCGGTCTTTTGAAACTAGTGATAGGGTGCTAGCAGGTGTCTTGTTTATGTTTTGGGGCTCTGTAACACCAGGACACTGTTGAACAAAAACCTCAGCCTCTGTAAATATTGTGGGAAGCATGCTCCTACCCAAGAAGGTATGTGTCAAGGATCCTCTGAATAAAAGACTCAGAGGTCTTGTGCATTTGGAAGTTGCAGATTCAGCCTCAAGTTAGATTGTCTTGGGGAGGGGGGGAAATGAGGTGAGGAACTTCCTGGTTTTTTCTTGTTGTTGTTGCTGTTGTTGTTTTTCTTTTTGCTCGTATTAAATCCAGAAGGTAGACCTGAGATAGCCCTTGGAATGTCTGCATTCTGTGAAGATTTTAGCAGCTAAAATTCCAGCCGCACCCCCCTGCTCCGTGTGGCCAATAAGAGTCCTTCGTGCTGCTTGCTCGCCTCCTAGAGCCTCCTACAGCTCCCACTTCCACAGACCCAGTGGCTTTAGAAGTTGAGTCATTTAAACAAAATGGTATTTGATAAGCCAGTGCAGCTACTTCTCTTTCGTCCTGAGCGAAAACAACAATTCTGAGTTGGGTTCCCCTTTGTCCTCTTGTTTTCCCAGGTGGGAGAAACTTCAGCAAGTTACTTCAATTCCAAGGTTGCAAACTAGAGGCCTGCCGCTGGGTTGGCTTTGCAAATCTGTTTGGCTTGGCCAACACAGAGTTAATGAAACATGTAATTAGTTACCAACATCTGAAAATCGGAAGATTCGGCACAAATCCAGAGTCCTGGCATCTCTGGAAAAATCGATTGATCAGGCAGTACTGGGCCTGAATGCCTACCCAGCAACAATTGGCTTGAGCTGACCGTTTTTTTACAGGGCAGCGTCCTTTATTTTAATCATTTACATCATCTCTGTTGGCGTGTAAGTTTACTACCCTCTCTTGTTTGACCCTCATTTTCTTAATCCACTGGGTAGGCTCTTATCACTGACCCCCTCATAGGTTCTTCTGCAAAGATTAAATAACATAGACAAAGCACCTAATAGGATCCCACGTACAGAAAGCCCTCAAGAAATTCTGGATCTTATAGTTTGTGTGTAATAGAGAGTTTTTCCTCCAAATCAGGAACCAGGATAAACTTATTTTTAAGTGGTACGTCAGTTTACGTTTTGTAATACTATGGTCAATTTGCTTTTCTTCAGCCTCTGGCTTATATATTCTTCTCCAGTAACGTGCCTCTAACATTTAAGTAGCAGATCCACGGTTAATCTGAAAAATGCCACAAATACATTCCTTTTCATTTCTGGACTTTTGGGACACTTTAGAGGTTATTTATGGTAACATTTCAGTTTAACAATTAGACCCATTAAAGTGCTTTGCCTGAAAACACATGGAACATATATATTTTTTTAAATGTGAGCAATTTGAAGTTTATCCTGTGACACCCCCCCCATAGACCCACACCCACATCACCACCGTCACCCATGTGCCCGTGTGCACACACATGCACGCAGAAGTCCTCTCAGAGCCCCCACATCTACACCCACACACTCCTCCCCACCTCAGAGCACATACTTCAAACGGCTCCACAAATACCCGTTCACTCAGAAGGACCTCTGCCATGCCCATGTCTCCTCAACCCCCATGAGCACTAAAGAAAAGAAAAAGAGTTTATCCTATTTCCTGACTTTGTGGTCACCTTGCACAGTTATGTATATGTGGGGGGGGTATGTTTGGGGGAAGGAAACAACAACATCCAAATTCCAGATCAAAATCTTCAGAATCAGCTAGTGTAGACTCGTGCTAGGCTGGCATCCCAATGATAGAGACCTTAGGCTTTACTCCCGTGCTGAGGACCATTTTACTTTTTCTTTTTTTTTTTTTTTAGAAGGACTCAGGTCAGCGCTCCCCAAGTGATGACAACGGGTCGAGCATGCGGACACTGGTTATATCAGTTCAGTTCTACAGAAAAAGTTTTATAAACAACAATTTTTTTTTTTAAAATGGAGCATAAGGATCATTTGTGTAAAATTAAGAAGACACAGTGTTGCAAAACCGCCAAGAGCGATTGCTTCTTTTTCTCCTTCTCCTGCTTGCACATTACCCTGGGATGTTTGAGACTATCTGGCAGAAGGGATCTGGAGGACCCTCACCCTGGAAGGTCTCCTCCAACACTGGAAATAGGTGTTCTGGCCTCTTTAGAAATGTCCATTCAGCCAGGATGTTCCCTCCCTGAGACCAAAGGTTGAAAATTTTGCTAACACAGGGGCCGGGCCTTCCCTGAGCCTCTCGTACTCTTCTCCTTTAATACTGTAAAAACCTTTAGAGTCAACTGTTTGGTTCAGGAGCGTCCAGTGCTATCAGAGGTGCGAGAAAAGACCCATTCCATTCCCCGGGAGGCAGAGGTTCAGGGACAGGGCAAGGTCTCACTTTGGCTGCAGGCCCCCCAGACTGGGGGCCTCAGTTCACAAGTAGCTTCCGGACAGGCTGTCCATTAGCCCATGTCCAGTCTCCGCCGCTTTCTCCTCTTCCTAAGTAGGAGGGAGGCCCTGCGTGTCGGTCCTTGAGGAGACAGTCTCTCTGCCCTGTTCTTTCCTTAGGGCTCCCCAAGTGATCTGCATTGTTGTATTTCATAACCTGACATATCTCATCCAAAATACATTTACAGCTTAGCCCGAGTGGGGCTTGCTTGCACAGGTAATAGTTTTTCTACTTTTTTCCCTCCCGCCGGTTTTCTTTCCCCTGAGGAGACTTTAGACATTTTTTCCCCATAATCGTCCTCCCCTCCCATGACATTTTAGTGCCACGGGAATACTGTAGAGCTGTTTATGTACTGTACCCCTTTAGAATGCGCAAACCACTGTGATAGCTAAGACTTTTTTCACCTGCCAAAGATCTGATTTTTGCCCCCTTGGGGCAATATCCACCCCAATCCCCAGGGAGACTGTCTAGACACAACCTCATGCATTCTGTCAGGGAAAAATGACAATCTACATTCGAGAAGAAGGCAGAGAGCTGAAAATGGCCTCTAGCTGTAGAGGATGGAAGGTTTCTAAGGATCGCAAGGATGGATTCCTAAAGGGATTGCTCCTGGGTTTCAGACAAGAGGCTAAAACGCCCTCTATTCCAAGGAATGGTGGCCCAGACAGCTGCCCCAGCCCCAGCCCGATGCTGGGATCTCGCCCTGGGGATTGAGGCCTTTCAGGGGCCCCAACTGCTCTTTGTTGCCAGTCCCCGAGGTAGGACACGTTGCTCCTCTTCCTCACTTCCCCCTGTCCTCGGATACCCTCCATCCAGCTGTCCTCGCAGAAACAAAGCGGGGTTGCCTTAGAAAAGCTTCTGTTGCTGGCAAGGTTACTATTTCACAACAGAAGATACACATGGAGCAGAGTTACAGGATGAAAACATTATTCCGCTCTTTTCCCCTCGGAGCTTGGATGAGTGGTGAGACGAGGGAAGGGGACAAGTGGGGGGTCGGGAGGAGGTGGAGGAGCAAATATGGAGCTGTTTTGATGGCAACACTCCATTACCTTCAGACGCAAAGATGTAACCTGAGGGAAATGAATTCTTGGATTCTGAACATAGGGTCAGATTTATATGCTTGTCTTAATTGTTGATGCTCATCCCAAGAACTAGTCATTCTGCAACGTCTGTGGGAAATTCCCAGCTCAAACTTCCCAGGGAGAACTATCATATGACATATTGGGAAAGCCGCTGACAATGGTCTTCCTTAAGAAGTTCATTGGGAAGAAAAGTGGGCGGATGGGTTCCAGTATTCACTCTTCCAGGAGCCCCTAAAACAACGTGGTGTGAGCTGGTTAGTGTCGGCTTTCTAGGCCATCAGTGTGGTTTCTGAATGCCTTATGGTCACTAGCATTCTTGATTTAAACAAACAAACAAACAAGACAAAACCAGCTTTCTCATTTCCCTTAGTCTTGACTTCCAAATTTTTCGGGTTTTTTTTCACTCCCCTTGGCTGTTCTGCAAGCTTGGAGAAAAAGCTTGCAGCCCTCCAGGCCTCCCCCACATCCGACCCTCCCACCTTATCCTAATGTTTCTCCAGCAAGCCCAGCGCCCACTGAAGAACGTAAATTAGTGCCTAGTAATTGGTACAAAGGCACTTTCTGTTTCTATGCAACACACGCAAAAAGGAGGGGCGACGGAGAGGGGGAAAAAAAACCCACAGACGGTTAAAAGGAAAGAAATGGGATCCTCTGCAGTGGTCTGTGAACAATCTTGTCTCTCGCTCCGCCCCACTTTTTGTTGGGAAGCTAGTCACAGGCCTAGGCCAGCCAGATCAGAAATCTTGGTGGCAGCAGCTGTCAGTATCGAAAGAAGAGAATTTGGAGCTTGGAAGTGACCTTGAGGGGTCATCACATCTATCATTTTGCCTGTAGAGGAGGGTCTGGCCACCCTCTCAGGTATGGGGATTGTTCTGTGGAAGCACGTTCCCTTGGAGGGTTCAGAGGCTGGCCGGCTGCCCTGACAGCCATGTGACTTTGGGCCCAGAGCCCGGTCTCCTGGGGCCCGGGTTCCTTCAGCAACACAAGAGGGCGCCCTGGACTCTGAAGGGTGGTTGAAGGCGTGCTAAAGGCCCAAGCTTGGCCTACGGAGAGACTTCGCCTCATTGTGAATTCTTTGCAATTCTTTGATCTGAATTCTTTTCCCCACGGTCTCCCGAGAATTCCAGTCTGTGGTTAACATTTTTTAAATCCTGGATTAAAGAGCTGCTTCAAATGAACCAAGTTAACCTAGCAAAAGGGCACAGGTGGAGTCAGCCCAGGACCTCTGCCCTTTTATTATGGGAGCGGCACACTGTGAGCCAGCCTGAGGCCAAGTGCCAGCGAGATTTCCTACTCCGCCCTTCCTGGAGCCCTCCTGAAACTTTAATACCTTTTTGGTGCATTAAGGCCAAGAGTAAACATTTGTCTTATCCTGGCCTCAAGCAGTCCCCTCAGCAAATAATAGGACTCACATTATTATTCATAGAGAATGCCTACCCCACTAAGGGAGTGAGGTACATACATTTTTTATGTGTGGGATCTTCCAAGGCACTCTCTTCCATTTGTGCTCCAAGCCCACGTTTATGAAGGTGCACCCACAGGCTTCCCTTTGAATCTGGGTGCATCATGAGATACGTTAGCCTCTGGAATCCTGAGGAGTGAATGAACATCTGGATCTGAAATTCAAGGATTCTAGAGCTGCAAGAACCACCGGCTAAGCCTGGGGCCACTGGGTGGTTCGAATTTTTTTTTTTTTTAATAAAATTGAGAGCAATCACAAATTTGAACAGGAGAATGGAATTCATCCCTGATTGAGCCTTTTTAAAAAGCGAGGACATTATTTACATAGATGAAAATAAAGAGAGGGGAGCTTAAGCCATGCAAAATTAATGGCCAGGATTTGAAATGCAGGCAGCAGTGTTTTGTATCAAACATTTTTCCAAGGCGAGTCTCTGTCGTTTTGGAAGTGCGTGCCTCCCAGAGTCAACTGGAACGAAAGTGGGAACCGGTGGGGCAGGCAACGGACAAAAGCTTTGCAGACATTTCAGAACTGGAAAGAATTCTATAGATCATCTTGGTTCAAAGGGAGGGAAAAGAAGGTTTCCCCAGCTCTCCCTTCCAGGGGGCCAGCTTTGATGAGGTAGAGGCAGTCAGAAGAGTGTGTGATGGGGAGACCAGGCCACTCTAAGGAGCTCAAATGCAGGGCCTCTCCAGGGCGGCCTCAGTAGGGAGAGCAGTCAGAGCATGGGCGTCGGGGCCCTCAGCCCTGTGCTTGAGTCCTGCCTCTGCCACTCTTGCGTATGATGAAAACTCTGAGCCTCAGTGTTCCCATCTGTAAAATGGAGTTCAGTGATTCGACCGAAGTTGTTCTGAGACTAATTCTGATTAGGCTTTGAAAGCATTTTGGATAGTGTCCCTGTACACCAAGAATTATAATTAAAAACAATTTATAGATGTTGCCCAGATGCCCTTGAGGTTCCTAGAATTTTTGTTTACAATTCCAGAGCAATCCAGCAACAGCTCATTCGTTGAAAGAATATTTATTTATGGAGCGACTGTTAGATGCAGAGAGCTGTCCTAGATGTTGAAAGCAGGTACAGTGAACATTGTGAATAATAGTAATAATGGAAAATGAGTAATATTAATAGTAGCAATAATAGAAATAGCAATAACATCCAGCATTTATTACATGCCAACTTCTAAGCCAAATGGTTTACGTACATCGTCATATATAAACTCATGAAAGTCCTATGAGATAGAAAAGTACTCTTGTTTTATAGGAGGAATTAGACTTGGAGTCAGTTATCTTAGTTCAAAGTTACTCTGGGATTTTCCTAGCATGTTTCTAGCTACCTGGAGTTATGTATGAATTGTTATTGACCTGAACCCCTTGGGGTCCACCAGTGGGAAGAGACCCTGTCTTGCATGCCTCTCCTGGATTTGGCCCCAAAGCCACCAGTCCTTAGCTCTCTACTCTTGCATTCTAATTCTGGCACATTGCTGGTTTTTAATGAACCTTGGTTAAGAATATCTACAGAAATCTTGGACTCTGACCAAACCTATCCTATATTTTCTAAGAGCTATTCAGAACCTGCTTCCTTCCTATTGAAAAAGACACCAGTTCTGGGTCCACAGCTGTATTAGTCAGGACTCTTGGTTGCAAGCAACTGAATCTAAACTTGGACTGGCTCAGTAAAAAAAGAGAACTTTATCGGTTCAAATTATCCACACATCCAGGGTAGCTCTCGTTTCTGGTATCTCTGGTTTCGGGGCCTTGGCGTCTGGCTCTCTCCCTGGCTAAGCTCTGCTGTCCTTTGCTTTGGCTTCATTCGTGGGCAGGCTGTCTCTGGATGGTGGTAAGGTGGCCGCCGGCAGTAGCGGACTCCCAGCCTGCCAATGCAGCAAAGAAAGAAAGTTCTCCTTTCCTAATGATTCCAGCAAAAGTCTCGGGCTCCAGTCTTCATAGCTGAGTTAGAATTTTGGGCCTGTCCCTGAACTCAATCACTGTGGCATGGCTAGGTCACATCGAAACTCTGGGCTCGGGGCGTGGGGTCACCTCTCCCCCCAAGAATTATATAGACTCAGAGTGGAGAAGGGGTAGTTTCCACAAGGAAATTCAAGGTGTGCTATTAACTACCCCAAAGAAGCAAAGGATTTCAGACAGGCAAAGCCAGCAGATACCCTCTCTATCTGCCCACATGGAATTATAGACAGGATGTTCCAAAAAGCAGAGGTTTGACAAAATGAGAGACAGATTCGTATGAGAGAGAGCATTTCCTCCTCCCCTTTGAAGAGAAAGAACTCAGCTATCTCTGGAGTTCCTCCTAAAAGATAGGCCACCAGTGCATGTACTAAATGGTCTTGGCAGAAGATAGATGGTTTCAACATGCATTTCCTGCGCTCACGCTCATACTTCATACCTCTTCAGCGGTCATTGTAGAAGCCAGTACCCAACGCCTCTCACGGAATGAGGTTAACAGCAACAGTGTGGTAAGCGGCACCATTCACTTGGTCTTAATTCCAGTTGTCTGTCTGTCTTAACGCTCGGGGAAATGAATTGTGTTTACATGAATGTTGGTCGCCCTGGGTGTGAACAGATAAAGGCCTCATCTTCACAACCATGGGCTGTTTATACGACAGTTCCCGTTGGGATTCCGGAGTCTCTTCAGCGTGCGTCATGCCCCACAAAAACACCGTAATAAATTGTTAGGCAAAAACTAGCTCTTAAAAATAACTTACAGAAAACACACAAAAATGACTAAAATTCCTGCACTGCTATAATTCTACAGTAGTTTTGTACCACTGCTGTTTTAATGAAAATAAGCAGAATGACAAGCGAACAGCCGGCTTTTCCTCGGTGTTGTTACACGTCATCCCCGTGGCCAGCCACGAAATGCTTGTCTAGGGAGCTTTATCCCTCCGAAGCAGGGGTTCCCCGTGTAAAGAAGCGGGCTCTGCCCCTCCAACCTGAGTCGTTTCCCTCGACGTCCTGCTGGCTTCCACATGGCAAAGCTCTGCCCGGGAATGCCTGCCCAAGGAGGGCGGGGGGAGCTGGAGGGGGGCTGCTTGCAGAAGGTCAGGCCGCTCAGCCCTGTGAAGCTTTGTGGTCTTTGGTGACAAACACTGGGTAATAGGAATCCATGGCTCATCCCATTAAAGCTCGAAAAACTATTTGATGGTGGCCCATGTGGCCTGTAGTCATCACAACCTTACTGTGGGGCCAGTGGTGTATAGAGGTTGAGCCCAGAGGGAAAAAAGCTGACACCATGTGCTGGAGAAGCGTCACCAGTCACTCAGAGCCACCTCAAGGGCCACAGTCTGGCTGGTGGGTAGAGCAGGCATTTTTCTAACCAGACAGCAGTCTTGTCTCCTGTATTTTTGTCTTCTGCCCATTGCTTGATCCTTGCCAAAGGCGTCAGCTCTCTGGATCGCGGTTGCTCCAGACTGGGAGCTGAGGATGCTACCTATAATTGTACCTAAGAGCACAAATGGAAAGGGTTATCCTTGCATTTGCGAAGGATGCCAGAAGTCTCAGTGGCCCTTGTAAAGCAACGGTGTGCGTCGGGCACGATTTTCCCAGTCACAGACGTGGGGTGTGCAAACATGTCACTGTCCATAACCAGAACTGAGTTCTTGAACACTGCCCCGCGTCCTGTCCCCCTGCCCCCCAACTTTGGGCTGTTGGTGGAGAAATTTTATCTTGAGTCCTATTCAGGTCTCTCTTCACTTCTCTATTGAATTGTATTCTTTAGGTAAATGTTTGCAAAATCAGAGTTCTCTCTCTGCCTCCCATTGCCTTTCTTTCTCCTGGGAGTGATCTAGTATTTGGTAGGCAAGAAGTCCTCCTCTCTTTTTTTTTTTTTTGGCATCCTGGGAGGGCTTCGACATTGCACACGATACTTTGACCTTGATGATCTCCCCCGGGGTGTCATGCACTAGCTTAGGTCTTGATCCTCATGTGCTGGCTTCCTCTGCTCAAGAGGGCCTCTGGACAGTGGCTCCAGGTGGTAGATCCTTGCAATCTGTGACTCAGGACCCCTGGAGCATTCTCCTAGCTATGCGGTCCTGGGCTCAGGAGCACACAGTCCCTTTCCCCACCCTACATTTGGAAGGGTGAGACTGTGAAGCATGCACAGAGACCCTCCTCTCAATGTGGCTGTCTGACTCTGCCAGTCAGGTGCCCTGGCACTGGGGGACAGGGGGGACTTCCCCAGAGGGGCTGGTGCTGGCTCTAGGCCAGGCAACAGTGGCCACCCTGCAGGACTGCCCACACCTGTTACTAACAGGACAGTACAGAATGCAGGATATTTCTTAGGGACCTCTACATCTGTTCTCTAAACTCAGCCCCTCCAGCCTCTCTCTATAGCTCAGGTCTTGGTAGGAAGCACTGGCCAATCAAGAGACTTGAAATTTAAGGACTTCCGGGATCTGCTTTCCATTTTTAAAACTCTAAAGCTCAGCAGCACATATCTGTTTTAAACTGTAAATGCCCTCCCTGAGCCAGTCCATCTGGAAAGAAGAGCCTGGGAGTAAGAGAGTGAGAGAAACATGTGGCATAAGGCTCTCTCTCCATTGATTTAGGGCCTTTGCTCTTCTCTCACATCCAGTCTTGTCTCATGTTCCAAGCTGAAGGAGGCGTTTGAAAACTGGTTCTCATCCAAGCATGTCCTTGGACAAGTCATCTGCCCTCCGAGTTGGCTTTATCTGCCAGGTTTGACAGGTTTTAATTTGATGGTTACAAAAGTCACCCAAAATGCAAAGATTCAAAGAATCTATGTTGTCAGGCTAGTTTTGCCATGAAACGTTTCTATCCTGCTCAATGTTTAGTGGGTTCATTTATTATTTCTCTTTCCCACAAACAACTGGGCAGAAGCAGGGTATGAGATGGACAGGAAGAGCGTGGGCATGGGAGTCAGCCAATCTAGGCCCGGACCTAGCTGTGGGCTTGTGGGGAGGTCACCCCACCTCTGCCAGTTCAGAGCTGCTGTGATGGGGCCATATGACTGAGACATCGGGACATTTCTCTTGCTAGGTTGAGAACCCAGAGTCAAGAATCTGGTGTCCACCATCTCTCCTTTTGAGGTCCCAGCACATGAGCTAACTCCCAGATCAGTTGAGGTCGGGGACACACAAGCAATATTCAGACAGGCTTGCTTCCTAGACACTAACATCAAGTACTTCATGACAGATGTTACAGACACACGCCCACTTCCCAGCTCAGAACCTAAAGAATGAGACAAGCTGCTTTCCACAGATAAACACAGGGGACAGGAAGTAAAATCACACATTCAAACTCTGAAATGACTCTGTTGTATCAACAAATAAAATATAAAAAGAAACCTAATCACAAGAAGGATTCAGAGAGGGACGAAGAGCAAATGGCAATGTAATGGGATGGCATTGAGGCAGGATGATTCTTCCAGAGCCGACGAAGTGTTATTTTTTCAGTACATCTCCATGTGCAGGTCACAATATTTCTGGCAAACAGGAGACTTTTGATTTTTCTTTTGAGTTTTGATTTCTTGATTTTTGAGGTCATACTCAGTTGGAACGATTTATGCAGGGAAGTGTAGAATTGTTTACGCCCAAAGATGGCCTGCACACCTCCTCCGTCAGGTGCAAGGTGCTGCGGCACTCGAGGGTCATGGACATGAAAGAGAATAGAACAAAGGCTCATATCCTGTACCTGCGAGTGAGCGTTGCTGTCCCGCAGGAACGAGGACAGTTGATAATGAGCAAGGGGGTGGGGGTGCCTCAGGCCCGGGGTCAGGGCAGGTCTGTGTGGGTGTGCGTCCCACCAGCCTCATCTGTGAACGCTGCATTGGACCCTGGGCTTTGCACTTCTGCACGCTCACGCTCCCCTGCTTCCCAGTGAGCTCACCCCTCGGTGAGGCAGCCTTGCCCTTACTGTCTATGCAGCTCTGAAGGCAGTTCCTTTCTGTCTTTGTGGGGGCCATTTTCCTTTCACATACAGAAAAAGTAGGAGGGGAGGGGGTGAAGGAGGAGTGAGGAAACAGATGAGGGATGTTCTGGAAGTTTCTTACTTTCTAACAGTTTGAGAAGGAAACAGAATGATACTCCTTTCTTTGGTCTTGGACACCAGAGTGTTATTTCTCAATAGAGAGTAAATACCTGCCCCCCTCCCATTCTCTGTGTAGAATATGTTCTTGATCAACGATCGACCCATTTGTGGAAAACTGTAAAATCATTGCATCAGTTTCCTTTGTTTTGTGTAAGACCTTTTTCTGACTGTCTCAAAAAAGAAATTTGAACTTAACTGTTTTTAAAAAACCAGAAATATAGGAAAATTACAGAAAGAGTTACTCTTTATCCCCCGTGACCTGTAGATAGCTGCTGTTCCTATTTTATATATATTCTTCCAGGATTTTTTCTCTCCATGGATGATGCACTACATACATACACAGCTGATCATACACTGCTCTTTTCTCCTGGTGTATTGCCAACCGGTTTCCATTTCGTTCTGTAACAATCTAGTACCTTTATAACAAGTACACATTATTCCGCTGTATGGGTACACTACAATGTATCCAAACTGCTTCTCTATTGTTAGTTGTTACCAAGTTTTAGCTTTTATGAACAACGCTGGTATCCCTGTACACGTCTGTGTTCCTATCTAATTATTACCAAAAATAATTTCTAGACGAATATATTGCCATATAGCCCTAGATCAATTATAAGACCCACCTATGCAGTAGAGGTCTGTTTCCTCATGCCTCCACCAGTGATGGATCTATGTACAAACCATTTTTTTTTTTAAAGCATGGAGCTTGAACTCATGACCCTGAGATCAAGAGTCAGATGCTCAACTGACTAAGCCACCCAGGCGCCCCATATGCACATACTTTTTAACATTTTCACCATCCTGATATATATTTCATTGGTGTTTTAATTGGCCCATTTTGATTACTTGTGAGATTAAATATATTTTCATATATTTATTTATTGGCCATTCGTATTTCTTATTTTACAAATTACAAATGTGCATCCTTGCCCAGTTTTATTAAACTGGGTTATTAATTTTGATTTGTAAGTGTCCCTTTTGTATTACAGATTTTAACCTTTTGTCTTATGCTGCAATTTCCTTTATTAGTTCACCATTCTGACTCTTAAATTTTTTCACTTATGTGAATTTTTACCATGCAGAAGTTTAAAATTTTTTTAAGTATTTCACAACTTCTTCAAAGAGGATTTTGCCTTTGGTTTCATGTTTAGACAGTCTCTCCCCATTCCAGAAATCTAAAAATAGTCACCTATATTTTCTCTCACCTCTGTGGGTTTTTTTTTTTTTTACATTTATGTATATAGCTCATTTGGAATTTATTGAAGAGAATGGCCTAAGTTAGGGGTCCAGATTTAATTTTTCAGATGTCTATGAGGTTTATTGAATTAAACATTCATTTCTTCACTAATTGGAAACACCCCATCCCTATTGAGTCTTGGGTTTATTTTCAGACTTGACTCTGTTCCACTGAGTTGTCTTTTCCTGTGCTGGTCTCGCACTATCTTAATTATTGCAGCTTTAATCATACATTGTAATAACTGGTATCACAAGTGTTCACTTATTGTTGTTCTATTGCAAAATTTTCTTGGCAAGTTGAGTGTATTTATTCTTCCAAATTCACTTTAGGATCATTTTGTCAAGTTCAAGAAAAAAGAATTTCTATGGTATGTGTTAATTTCATAGACAAATTTGTACAGCATTGCCATATTCACACCATTGAGTCCTACCCTCTGAGAACATGAGAAGTGTTCCATTTATTCATTTTCTTTTATATCAGGGTCTGATGATTTTCTTCATGCAGGTCCTGAACTTTCATTGTTAGGCTCATCCTGACCGGCTGTGGTTAGCACATAAGAAAACCATTGTGCTTTCATATATTTATACCTAAGAATGCATTTTTTAGTTTATATTACTCTTTTTAGGTATTTTTCTTCGACTTTCCAAATAGAAAGTTGTATTAGCTGCAAATAATTCTTCTATCACCTTCCCCTTTCAATGATTTACTTATTTTGTTATCTAATTGCACTCACTAGCATTTCCTGAACAGCATTAAGTAGCGATAGTGATGGGGACGGTGTCCATTCATGCCTCGAGCTTGACTTTAATAGAATGCTATCTTTATTTTACTATTGACCTTGCTGGGGAAGGGTTTCGGATCTATATTTTTCTATCCTGTTAAGGAATTATTCTCTTATTTTCCTAAAAGCTTTTATTAGGATTGGATGTTGAATTTTATCAAACACTATTTTGCATTTTTCGAGGGAAGATGGGGGGGGGGATGTATTAGTCTGTTAAAAGGGAGATATGATTATCAATATGATTTTCTAATATCAGATTATCCTTTTATCTCTGGAATCCTAGTTGCTTTTTTAAATCAAAACCCACTATTTTTTCCTCCAGAAGAGACCCTGATTTTGGACATCTGCAAGAAACTCTAATTCTTAATTGGCATTTTTGGAGTTCTGTTCTGAAAAGGAGGCCTCATGACCTTAGATTTGTTTTACTAGATAGTTATTTTGCTAGAAGCCATGGGAGGTTCAGATTTTGTATTTTTAACCTTCCTGCCTTGATTAAGGTTAGCCCATTTTAGGCTCTCCTGTGGAACTGTGGAAGGGAAGGGGAGAAAAGCCAGGTGGGAATGGGTGTGTTGAGAACATAGGCCTCCCAGGCCCTGAGCCAGTATCTCAGTGGCAGCCTATCTGAACTCAAGGGAGCCTGGACAAGGTTGAGTATAACCCGTTGGCAATCCCCACACTGTCCTCTTTCTCCCTCTGTATGGAGAACTCACCGCTTGGCGTTGTCGACTAATACCAGGTAGAGTGGAGGTTTCTTCTTAAAAGCAATGAGCCGTCCTTTGTGCTAAGTAGGCAAGTGCATAGCCAGCAGGCTCTACTCCACTCCTCTTGAACCCCTTGGAGGCCCAGGAGACTTCTGGAGGCCTGACCTGTCTCTGCAAAGAAAGGCTTTTACACACCAGGTGTGGTATTCAGTAGCCGTTTTGATCAAGTTTATTTTATACTCTGAGCCGAGTCTGTCAGCGAGAGGTGCTTAGCTGGTTGCTGGAAGGGGAGGGGAGTGGTATATAAATAATGAGAATGCAGAGGAACTTGTGGTGTTAACAGCTCTGCTCCAGTAAAGCAAGAGTTTATTGTGTTACTGCCTCTGGGTATGTTTTCCTGTAAAGGCCAGAAATAAACCACTAGTACATGCTTGTTCTTCCCCCCCTCCTCCCCTGGAGGACGGTAACTCTCTCATTAATACTAAAGACAAGTTTAAAGATTCTTTAATTGATAGTTGCTGTGCCATATGATTTGTTCGTGTGAAGAAGGTTAACTGTTCTTTTGTGGGCCTCAGCACTGAGCTGAAAGGCCTGACTTGATTTCCCCTTGGCTACTGGGTGAAGAGTTAGCCACAGGCTCTCCAAGACCTCTCTTTTCCTCCTCTGCCCATGATCTCTGGTCCCATTCAGCCTTAAATTCTGTTCCTTCCGTATGTAGGATTTCTCCATTCCATACTTTCCTAGGTACGAAACATGTATCATTTTTTAAATGATACCTTATTAGGTGTCTGTTATTAACAAACATGCCGAAGTGTATCCCAAAGTAGGTTGTATGTAGACTCTTCACTGGGTTAAAGAGGTGGGTGGTCTCAAAGGGCTACAAATTCTAAGTCCCCAAGGAGAATCCAGGCTTCCTGCACACACACATCGTTCGGCTAGCACAATGCTTTGTAAAATGTTGAATTTCAGTGCCTTTGAGGGGACAAAGCACTATCCAGGACAACCCATGAGGGAATGCACCTAGTATTTCACCCATTTTCACCATGTGTCTGGCTCCTGAAGCCACATCTGGATTTGCAAACTCTGGTGTATACCAGATACAAGTTCAAATCTTCAGGGTGAGATCATGGGTCGGCCAACTTTCTCCACAGGACCCGGTAGACTTTGTAGGCCATACAGTGTCTGGCAACTGCTTGATCCTGCTGTCAGAGTGAAAAAGCCGCGGTAGATAATAATACACAAACAGATGAGCGGGGCTGTGGTCCGATAAACTTTGTATATGGATGTGAAACTTTGAATTTCATCGCACTTTCTCCTATCCCAGAATATTATTATTCTTCTGATCCCCCCCCCCAACTATTTGGTAAAAACCAAAGTAGGAATGGTGTTTGTACCATTTTTAGCTTGTAGACTTTACAAAAATAGATGGCAGGTCAGATTTGGCCTGTGGACTGTAGTTTGCTAAACCCCTGATTTAGATCACTGACCCAAAGCTCCTAATGTTTTTCCAAAGGATCCGAGAAGAATCAAAATGATCCTGGAGCTTCTACACTAGGAATTCACTTCCAAGTAGATCTTTTTTTAAATGCTTAGAAACTTAAGGTGGAATTATACAAGTTATATGAGCCTAACAGAGGCTGCTGCTGTTGGCTCAGATTTGCTCTGCACTCAGTAGGTGGCCCTCTCTTCTCCGAAACAGGGATCAAGATGCTACGTCAATGGCAGCATCTGGGTTAGAAGCAGGAGAACAATCACACAGTGACAGCCATGAGGGGCAGTGAAGACAGTGTAGCCATAAGCTAGACTGAAGATGAATTCAATGGGAAGGGACCCTGATTACACGTGAAACATAAATCGTAAGCATAAATACTCAACAGTTCTGCACGTATTGCTGATTCAAGCTTCATGATCACTTTCCGTTGACTCTCTCTTCCATAAAGCCACCTTCCTAAATCAGAGGGAATGTCTTCTTTCTTTTCCAATCCAGAGCATAGCAGAGTGGTCTTCTGATCCATTTTCCCCACAGTGGACACAGATCCATTCCACTAAATTAACCTCTTCTCATGACTCACTTGAAAGAAACATTTGCCAGTGAGTAAGCTAAACCACATTACCACTCCTCCAAGAAAAATCACTCTGATGAGTTTTCGTCCTAACAGGCACCGAGAAAACACCGAGCCTCTCCTTTTCGTCGCTTTTCTCACCACCAAATCACAAAGCCGTGGAGGCACGGCTCCCGTACGGAGAGAGCAGTGAGGGTTGTTCTGTTCGGCTTGCTTTGGTCCTGTTTGGTTTTATAATTCATCGCTGTACGAATTCTAACTCTTCGTTATATTTTTTAACATAACATGTTTAAGAGAACATTTCTCCCATAAACCTTTTACTGGGATTAAGAGGACTTTGGCTGCAGTGTAATTCTGAAAGAGGCAGGGGTTGTCTTCCCCAGTGATCTGGGAACTTCTGAGCTGGCTTTGGTCATGTGAGCGACCTCAGCTGTACATATACATGTGCGCGTGCGTGCACACACACACACCACACACACACACACACACACACACACATTTAGGCATGAACTAAATGCTCGGCAGTATAAGTAGCACAAAAATCAGACATGATGTTGTCTTCATCCCAGGAGGCATAACCTTGTTGGGTTGTGACACCCTGCATTCCACCTTTTTGTTCCAAGTTCTGAATTGGGTAGAATGCTGTTTGATCCATTAGAAGTTGCAAACATGTGGTTTCCAGTTCCATGTTGTTGAGTTTTTCGGAGGGTTCAGTTGGAAGTGTGGTTTCTTTTTGTTTAGTTTGGTTTTTTTTTTTTTTTTTTTTGGCCCTCCTGGAGTCTTTGAGGCTCGTCAGCCCCCAGCTCAGCAAGGGTTTTATACCTAGACCCACGTATCACGAATCTACTAATACAGATTTGTTTTGCGCATATCGGGTTTCCCATAAGAACAAGGAAATTGTCCAGGGCGTGATGACCATTGCTCTGCTGAGAGAATAGCAAATAAAACCTTAGCCATGTGTGGACTGTCACGGAGATGACACAGGCTTGATTTTGTTGTGATTATCAGTATTTCTCCATCACTGGCACAGGGTAGGAGAAGCTGGGGGGAAAGGATGAGTAACATTTGGGTGACTCAGATGCGCCACACTGGACAGCCCTCGGCCTTTTGAGTCTCTGGGTTCCAGGAAGGTGGGGACAGGAGTGAGAAAACAGGCACTCCTCACACCTACCAAAGGAGTGTCTGGAGAGTTCTGTGGAAGGCACGAGCCTGTGTGCCCTGGGTCTGTGAAGCAGCTGCTTTGGGCTGTACTTGAACGAGGTGAGAAGTAGGCAGGCAGGTGCTCACAAGAGCGGCACACAAGACTCTCTCACCTTAAACAGCTCGTTCTGCCTTTCAGCTTGTGTGTGGGTCCCGCAGACGTGGCCACAGGCCCTCTCCTGCCACTGCAGGGACCAGGAGGCCCCAGTGCTAAACTGATAGCGTCTGGAGGGTGAGGCTTAGCTGCATTTTAACTAAGTGGGAGGTGGAGACAATATGCTGGATCTGAGGAAAGCAACCACCAAGGAGGGGCTGCTGGAAACACCAGCCTGTTTCCTCATCTGTGAAATGGGCCCCCTCCATGGGGCGTCCTGTGAGAAATCACTGAGATAAGGCAGGTGAAGCCCTTAGCTCTTACTATTTTAGAATAATGTTAATTCTTTTATGAGAAATATGGAAGACACTGGGACTGCTTTGTCTGAACAGAGATAAGAGAAAGACATGAGAGCTATCTTCAGGTATTTAAAGGATTATTATGTGGCAGAAGGAACAGACGTATTTTTTCTATAAGACAATATGACTTGGGGCACCTGGCTGGCTAAGTTGGAAGAGTATGGGGCTCTTGATCTCAGGGTGGTGAGTTTGAGCCCCACGTTGGGCATAGAGATCAATAAAATAATGATAATCATAATGAAGACAATATGACTTAAAATACCGCCTTCACAGGGAAGCACATCCCATGTCTCTAAAAGTCTTTGCTACCAAGATGCTCAGGAACAAGCAGGCTTTCTTGTCGGGCGCTGGCCTCCCTGTCACCAGACCGGCCCTGACAGAGGCTGGGTGGCCACGACACTCGGGAGCCCGACGGGAAACACCTGCTCCAGGTGAGAGGTCCGTTGGACTAACGCCTCAGTCCTACGGCGCCAGCAAATCCAGCAAAGGGCTAAGGTTCCTGACTCTCTGGGGGAACCTATGCCGCCGGCCACCGCCCCCCCCGCCCGAATAATCATCATAATCGCCAATGCTCTCAGGGATCCACTGGGTATAAAACAGCAAGTTCCTTTGCTTGGAGAACATAATTCTCGGAAAGTTCCTCATGGTATTTATTAGTCTGTTAGGTCCACCGAGGGGGTGGCTTACGCGACAGAAATGTGTTTCCCAGTGTGGGAGGCGGGAGTCCGCAGCGCCGGCTCTGGCCCCACGTGCAGTCCCGTCCTGAGGTCCTGGGGGTCAGGATGCCACCCCGGGGTTGCGGGGTGCGGCTGGTGGCACGGGGTGCGGGGGTGGACACGCCACCAGCCCACGGGCCTCGCCTGCGGGGCCGTGCGGCGCGCGTCCCGGGGGTGGTGGCCGCGCTCTGCGACGTCGCTGTCTCACCCGCGTCCTGTCCCCCTCCTCGCAGGTGAGCGGCCCTTCCCCTGCACGTGGCCAGACTGCCTTAAAAAGTTCTCGCGCTCGGACGAGCTGACGCGCCACTACCGGACGCACACGGGCGAGAAGCAGTTCCGCTGCCCGCTGTGCGAGAAGCGCTTCATGAGGAGCGACCACCTCACCAAGCACGCCCGGCGCCACACCGAGTTCCACCCCAGTATGATCAAGCGCTCGAAAAAGGCGCTGGCCCACCCCTTGTGAGGGGCCGGCCGCGCCCGCCGGACCGAACTGCTCCCGGCGCCCGGGGACGCGGCCGGCCGCGAGGGGGCGCACCGCCGGCCCCCGGGGCCCCGCGCTCCGGCCGCCCCCTCGTTCCTCTCCCCGCAGCGTTTTCTACAAAGCACAGCGTAGCCGAAGATCAAAGTCCACACTTGGTCCCCTTGCAGAGGCAGCTCCGAACGTCTCTGACTGTCGGAGGGAAGGCGAATGCTTTCTCTCTCTCTCTCTCTCTCTCTCTCCTTTATTTTTTTTGGGGGGGTTGAAGGGGGGTGGGGAGGGGGAGGGGGAGGGGGGCAAGGCCAAGACGGGGTAGAGTTTTAAAGATTCAACACTGGTGTACATACGTCTGACCCGGTGAGCGGACCTGTGGCGTCACACGGTGATTCTGGGCCCTTTCTGCTTGCTCTCTCTCAGAATTGTTTTCTTACCTTTTCGATGTAATGACGAGTGTGCTTCGGTTTCTTTAGCAAAACCACTCTCTTGAATCACGTTAACCTTTGAGATAAAAAAAAACCACAAAAACCGACAAAAAACACGCCATAGCACAGCTGTCTTTATGCAAGCAAGAGCACATCTACTCCAGCATGATCTGTCATCTAAAGACTTGAAAACAAAAAAAAAAAGTTACTTATAGTCAATGGGTAAGCAGTCTGAATTTAAACTAATCAAGACAAACCTCTAAAAGGTTACACTAAGTACAGAACTTTTAAACCTTGCTTTGTATGAATTGTACTTTTTGAACATAAGCTGCACTTTTATTTTCTAATGCAGAGGATGAATAAGTTAAATAACGTGCTTTAAGGATAGAAGCAGACATTCTGTTTGGAACCACGTTATAATCTGCTTTTTTTTTTTTTTATAGTATACACATTTCCCTATGAAATCATGGCAGAGTTGGGAGGGCAGAATACATACGACAGATGCTGAAGGAGAAGGAGGGTAGTATTTTTTTTAAAAAAATTCAAAAAGAACACACAGAATTTTAACTCTATTAACTTTTCCAAATTTTCCGATCCTTGTAGTTAACATCACCTTACTGTTCTAATGCCACGACGGGAGAGGGTTTTGACTCTGTTGGGTTTTATTTGAATGGGTGCGTAACAGTAACTTCTCTGGAAACACCGATTTTGTGAAGAAAAAGTGTGTTGGTCTCCTTCCCATGTTCCTACAAACTCCCACTAACAGGTGCAAGAGTTACGTAAAAAGGGAAAGGGAGCTGACATTTGAGAAGAAAAATATATCCCTGTAAGTAGTGAGTCCCAAGGGAAAATACCATGATGATTTCCAAGGTGACTTCAGAAGTGTCCCTTTCGGAGAACAGAGGCACACGGAATGCGTGTGAATGAAAACCCATCACTGTATCTTTGACATCAGAAGCCTCACCACTATATATCTTGTATCCAGGTGTCTACAATGGCCTAAACCACTACATCCATAAAATGCCATTTACCTGAAAACTTAATTTTGGCCTTCACGTGGTCAGAGAAAAAAAAAAACAACGAACTGTTCTCATAGCGAAGAAGAAACCTCAAGTAAAGGGAGTCAGCAATGATCGTGGGAGAAATGTTTACATTTTCTTTTGTCAGAAATCATGCTTTCTGGCAATTTTATCTGCTATTCAAAACAGGGAGCTACGGTGCACTCTCGTTTATACATGTGCTGTAAGCTGTGTCGTGTAAACTTCGGGCGCCTCCCCGTCAGTGAACTGGTTCCTTCACCCGACACATGCTCGTGGCCAGGTTCAGAACCAGTGTGGGCTCCTGCAGCAGGCGTGGGGCATGGCTGACTCCAACTTCCAATACAGTAGCCATCACTAGCATGGTGTTTTTTTTTTTTGTTTGTTTAACCAACGTAGTTGTATTAGTAGTTCTATAAAGAGAACTGCTTTTAACATTAGGGACTGGGAACAGTCCATTGAGATAAAAAGGAAAGTGTTTTCTCACGGGAAAACATGTCAGGAAAAATAAAGAACACTTTCTACCTCTGTTTCAGATTTTTGAAACGCTTATTTTAAACCAAATTTTAATTTCTGTGTCCAAAATAAGTTTTAAGGACATCTGTTCTTCCATACGAAATAGGTTAGGCTGTCTATTTCTTACTGAGCTCATGGAACAGTCCTGCTTGAGATCCTCTGCACGCTGCCTTTTAGTGAGTGAGGAGTTTGGGGTTGCCTAGCAACCTACTAACTTGGACAAACTCATCTTCCCCTCACAGAAAGAAATGAAGGAAAACCAAGCAAAGTCAGTGAAAGACAATCTTTGTAGATTCAGGAGTAAATCTATATGTGGCTTTTGTCCAGCACTTACTTAGATGGATATAAATGCAGCAACTTGTTTAAAAAAAAAATGCACAATTTACTTCCCAAAAAAAGTTGTTACTTGCCTTTTCAAGTTGTTGAAGAACACACATTTGATATTCTCTTATATGTTATAGTAACGTAACGTATAAACTCAAGGCTTTTTATTCTTCGTGATAAATCCTGTTTTCAAATGTCACAAAACAGGAACCAGCATTCTAATTAGATTTACTCTATCAAGATATGGTTCAAATAGGACTACTAGAGTTCATTGAACACTAAAACTATGAAGCGACTACTTTTTATATTAAAAAGACCATGGATTTAACTTATAAAAATCCAAATGCAGGATAGTAATTTTTGTTTACTTTTTTAACCAAACTGAATTTTTTGAAAGACTATTGCAGGTGTTTAAAAAGAAAGAAAAGTCATTTTATCTAATACTGTAAGTAGTTGTCATATTCTGGAAAATTTAATAGTTTTAGAGTTAAGATAACTCCTCTCCTTGGTTAGGGAAGAAGAAAGCCCTTCACCACTATGGAATGATGCCCTGGCTTTAAGGTATAGCTCTACATCACGCTTCTTTTGAGAATTATATTTGGTAGCCATATTACCGAAGTTGATTAGTTGTCAGTTTGCAGGTAGGTTTAGCACAGCGCTCATCACTCTGGATAGATTGAGATGTTCTTTCACAACAGATGAATGATCTGTAACACTGTAAGATACTGATCCTTACAACTGTTTAATCAGTTTTATTTTTGTACAGTATTAGTGACCTAAGTTATTTTGCTGTCCCGTTTTTGTAAATCAAATGAAATTATAAAAGAGGATTCTGACAGTAGGTATTTTGTACATAATGTATATATGTTGTCCAAATAAAAGTAATAAATGACAAAGATTGACTTGTCCCTGCCATTATGTGTTGTACAAGGGGTGTACCTTGCTGTAATGGGGGTCGCTTCTTTAACCCGGGCTCAAGGATTTTTATGGTAAGTCCAAAGATGATTTTACTCTATATCTTTCAACGTGTGCGATGTTTATACAGACCTGTGTGTATTTACTGTTCACAGACTTCTGAGGAAGTAGATGGAATGTGGGCTGCTTGAAACCGCTGTATGATACCGGAAGGAAATATTTATATTTTCAGGTAAATCATTTAAAGAGGTTTATAAAAGCTCGTTACCATGCTGGGGTGGGCTAGGAAGTGGGCAGGGGATGTTAGGGTCTCAGATTGTGGTCTTGAGATATGATATTGATAAGAACACACAAGTTGAGGTCTCAAAGACAGGACAGTAGAACCATTAAACCCAATGAAGGTGAACACCAAAATATGTGTGTGTGTGTGTGCGCGTAATTTATATAGATACATGCTAGCTACAGTTTATTAAGCACTTACTATATGCTAGTCACAGTGCCAAGTGTTTAGGTCTTTCTTCTCATTTAATCCATACAGCAGCTCTGTACAACCCCTTCTAGGAGATGCTTTTGTTATCCACGTATTTCAGATGAAGAAATTGAGGGTCAGATAACTTGCTAAAAGACACGTCTAATACGTGGTATAGACAGTATTGGATCTGCTGACCCAGTTCTCCGTTATTCTAGGCCCTGATGGGCAACGGGATTTATTGAGAGTCATTTTCATTTGACCCATTTTATTGAGCACCTATTAATGCCGGCATGGTTGTCACTGAGGACACAAAGGTGAAGTAAAACAGACAAGCTTTCTGCATTCAGTGGGTCTATATGTCAGTGAATGGAAACACATAAACAAGTAAACAAATTTTCCATTTAATTTCAGACAGTGATAAGCATGATGAAAATAGAGTCACATGACTTAGGGGTGGGGGAAAGGCGACTTTAGACTGAGTCTCCTTGAGGGTCCTTAAACATTTGAGCTGGGACCCGGATGACAAAGAGAAGCCAGGCCTGCAAAGGTGGAGGAACGAGGAGAGCGAGTGGGATGAGTTCAGCAGGAATGTGATCAGGACTTTGGAGGAACCCAAGGAAGGTGGGGTGGCTGGAATATAAACAGAAAGAAAGAACATGGGTACTTGGCAGGGGCCAGATCATGCAGGGGGGCCTTGTACCTCAGGTTACTATATGGTGTTTGATTTTGATTCTAAGGGCAAAGGAGTCTTTTGAAAGGTTTAAAGCAGAAGAATGCTATATTCAGATATGTATTTCAGCAAGCTCTTCCCTGTGCTGGATGGAAAATGGATTTTAGGGAGGGAAGAATGGAGCTGGGAGACTAGCAAGGAGACTGTTACATTTGTCCAGGCAGGAGGTGATAGTCGTTCAGACCAGGTTGTTAGCGGTGGAGTAGGAAAAGGGAAATAATTCCGGAAAATACATCGGAGGCAGCATCATCTGGACTTAGTACTGTTAGCAGTCAGGATAGAAAGGTCCAGTAATGACCCTCAGGTTATGGCCTGAGCAACAAGCAGGTCACTGTTAATGCAATTCGATCAGATGGAGGAAAGGAGAGATGGGCTCGAGGGAAAAGTTGTGGACTCCTGTTTGGACATGTCAGGGTTGATGCGTCCGTCAGACATCGCGCGGAAATATCAAGGGAATGATGGTATATATTAGTTTGGGGCTCGAAAAAGTGATCTGGACTGGAGATTTGGAAGTCAGTCGTATTTGGTAGTAACTGAAGCCACAAGCAGATGAAATCACCGGTGGTAGAATATAGACCGGAGGGGGGCGGGTTCGTGCCTAGTGGGGAGGGGGCAGAGGGGGAGAGAAAAGGAAGAGGGGCGAGGAAGGACAGAACGACAGCAATAACTAGACAGACAAAATCTGGAAAGGGGCAGGGTCCTAGGGTAAGGGGCAGAGCGGGAGGGCAGAGTAATCCGTGGTGTTGAATGTCACGGGGAGGGTGTAGTAAGACTAGTGGTCCTGAAAAGGGAAGTGTTCACTGTATTTAGGAATCCGAAGTTATTGGTGGCTTATTAGAGCCGTTACATGGGAATGGTGAAAACAGACATCTGGTTGGGCAGGGGGAGGAATAATCGGGAAGCGAGAGACATAAAGGGGAAGTATAGTCAAGGCTTGCACAGTGTGTAGAAAGTGAAAACAAAGCAGCCTGGATCCATGCACAGTGAAAGAAGGGAGACACAGGAAACAGACAAACTAAGAACAAAAATAGAATCCACACGTCACCTAAACGTTCTTGTTTAAAGTCAGATTTTCAATTTGGATAAAAAAATGAAGTCTTGTGTATGCGCACGTGTGCATGTGTGTACGTGTGTGCACGCGCGCGTGTGTGTGTGCGTGCGCGCGCACCCGCATTTCACTAGAGGCTCACCTAAAAATGAAACGTCACTGGTTAAACAGTGATTGGTAAAGACAAACAACGCAAAGGGTCCACAAAACAATTCAAGAGTAGACATAATGATATCAGGAAAGAATAGAATTTAAGGAAAAAATTAATTTGTATGGGCGCATTCGCTCTTGAAGACGTAACAGTGCCTCCTAACAGTCCATCAAAATATGCAAACAAAAAATGCAAAAAAACCCAAAACACAACAGCAGAAGGATTTCATGAAAACCACCGTCTTACCCAAGAAAGAGAAAAAGTATTTTTATAATATGCATATTCTTTTCAAATATCCATGGAACCTGAACAAAAATATAGGATATAATAAGACTCTAAGTAAAACATTGTAGACTACATTTTCTGACCGCCAGGCTATAAAGTGAGCAATTCATAACAAAAGGATAATTTTTTTAAATAGTAGAAATTAAAATACTGTCAAATAATTCCTAGATCAAAGAGAAAATATAAATTATAATCAGTTTAAGACAATAAAAATAGGGAAAATTATCCAAAGCTCTACATCAAGTAAAACTTAAAGCCTTTTATGCTTATATCCATGAACAAAATAAAAATAAACTAAGCAATCAATTCAAGAAACCAAAAAGTGAAAAAAAAATCTAGGAAAAGCATGAGAAAAGAATAAAATTAAAGTGGGATTGATACTTAACCCAAGGAGTGGATCTTTGAAAAAACCAATAAAATAGACACTTTTGACAAAGCGAAACAAGAAAAAGAAAATCTGAATTCATACTATGAATGAAAAGAGAAGTTAGCTATCAGTATAATACGTTAATATTTTTAGACATTTTGACCTAATGGCTCTTTTAATAAAAGAAGGTTTTGCTTGTTTTTTTAAAGATTTGATTTTTAAGTAATTTCTACACCCAAGGTGGGACTCAAATTCCCAACCCTCAAGAGTCACATGTTCTACCGACTAAGCCAGCCAGGTGTCCCAAAGAACAGTTTTAATGGGTGGTACAATTATACGGACCAAAAACTACAAAAGAAATTGACAAATGTCAGAGAACTTTAGCACCTAGAAAATGTTATAAGCAAAATCTTTCAAACCTTTAAGGAACGAATATCTCCTTTAAGATTTTACACATTAGAACATAGAGCATAGAAAATGATGAGAAATATTTCAGTTCACTATATGAGGCTAATTTAACCCTACTTGCAAGAACAGTTGAGAATATTTTGTAAAAGAAAGGGATGTAGGGGAATTTGGCCTACCATGAATTACAGCCGGTTTTGAAGACATAATAATTTATTTTAAAAGAGTGGGAGTCCAAATCAACAGGGAAAGCATGAATTATCCATTTTGCTTACCCAAATGATTATCTGGGAAAAAATTAAGATACAGTATACTCTATACCAAAATAAATCCTATATCAATTAAAGATTTAAATAAAATAACTAAAGCACCTAAAGAAAATATAGGTAAAGATTCAAGAACCATGATTGGGGAAGAATTCAAACGCGTGAATCTCAAAGTAAAAACCAACATAGAAAGATGAATAAATTTAACTATTTAATCATGTGAAATTATTATAAATGAAAAAAATTAACCTCAATGAAATCAAAAGATGTGGATATGGAAAAATGCACTTCGAAAGGGTTAACATCTTTAATATATAACTTCCTACAAGTCAATATGAAGAAATGAACACATTTAGAAAAATATAGCAAGTGATATGAATTAATACTTTACAAAATGACAGTCAACACACATTTAAGAAATGTTAATGCTTGGGCGCCTGGGTAGTGCAGTCGTTAAAGCGTCTGCCTTCGGCTCAGGGCGTGATCCCGGCGTTCTGGAATCGAGTCCCACATCGGGCTCCTCTGCTATGAGCCTGCTTCTTCCTCTCCCACTCCCCCTGCTGTGTTCCCTCTCTCGCTGGCTGTCTCTCTGTCACATAAATAAATAAAATCTTTAAAAAAAATGTTAATGCTTTCGATCAAAAATATGATATAAAATAATGAGATATAGTTACTTACCTATGCAAGTGGTGCAATATTTTAAAAACACCCATTCAGTGGAGAATTGAGGGCGATGGGCATATTGCTAGTGGGAATTCAGATTGGCACATGTCTTTGGAGGGCTGATAGAATTCAAAACTACAAAAACGTTCATAGGACTTTAAGAAGAGATTTGGGAAGGAGGGTGGATATAAGGCACCCCTGCTTCTAAACCTGTCCCTGCCCCCTTCACTCCAGCTAAATTAGGCTCCCATCTCTTAACCTGCACTCCTTGAACAGCCTCCTAACGAACCTAGTGTCCTCATTTTCCTCTTGAAATTTCACCTTGCACTTCGCAGTGTCACGATCCCAGCTGTAAATGTGTCCATCTCCTTCCTTTTTCGAGGACCTCCTAGGTCACCATCAGCAACAGGATTAAGGTCAGTCTTTTTCTTTGTTTTTTTAGAGAGAGAACATAAGAGAGGGGGTGAGGGAAGGGCTGAGGGAGAGAGAGAATCTTAAGCAGACTCCACGCCAACATGGAGCCAACACGAGGCTCGATCTCAAGACCCCGAGATCATGACCTGAGCTGAAATCAAGAGTCAGATGCTCAACCAACCAAGTCACCCAGATGCCCCGAGGTCAGTCGTCTTAATGTGGCCTGCAAGGTTCTCCATGTTCCGATCTGTCCATTTCTCTAGGCATGTCATTTCCTGCCCACCCCCATTTTGCTGTCCGTTCATAATACCTATCTGCTCGTAATTTTTACAGGTATGTTACTTCTGTTCCTATTATTATTTCAATTGGAGAGCCAGTCCTGCCCTCTCTTCCCCCATCACTCTAATGCTTTGTAGTGCAAGCTGTACCTTCCCCGGGAAGCTTTCTGTGACTTTCTAGACTGGGTTAGGTTCCCTTCTACTTAGTCCCATGAAACACTGACCTGGTTACTCCACACTGTACGTGAGGTTCATTTGTGTTATTATAAGTAGTGGCGGTTTGTTCATGCTGGTTTCTGTATTCAATTATAAAAATATATCATTATTGTTAAAGAGTTTCTCCAGGTTTTGGCTACTATGAATCATGTTTCTCTTAGCCTCCTGTGCATGCATTTTGGAGAACATTATGTATGCATTTCTGTTGGGTACATATCTAGGACTGGAACTCAGTCATAGGGGGAGGCGGGCAAAATACCACACGTGGCCCCCAGATTCCCTGCCCTAATGACAGGGATGTTATCCAGGTGGGCTTTATGATAGAGAGATGGCCAGGTGGGCCTAATCACACCAGCCACTTTAAATGCAGAGAGTTCCTCCGCAGCTAGGAGCAGAACAGAGCGTCAGAGAGGTTTGAGGCGTAAGGAATCCTTGCTGCATCGTTGCGGGCTTGATGATCCGGGGGTCCACGGCAAGGACTGCAGGGGGGCCTCTAAGAGCTGAGGGTGGCTCTCAGCTGGCCACCAACAAGGAAACAGGACCTCAAGGACCTGAATTTGCCAACAACCTGAAGGAGCTAGAATGTGGACTTGTCCCCGAGGGCTCCAGCTTAAGGCTCAGTCCTCCAAACACCTCGATTTCAGCCTTGTGTGGGAGCAGAGAACCCAGCCACCCTGTGTCAGACTGATCTACAGAACCGTGAGTTAACAATGGTTTTGTTTTAAGCCACGAAGTTTGTGGTAATTGGTTGTACGGCGCTAGAAAACTAATATGTAGAGTGTGCCTGTGTTTATTTTAGTAGACGCGGCCGACGGTTTTGCAAAGTACCAATTTGTATTTTCACCAGGAGTATATGAGAGTTTCAGTTGCTTTTTCATGTTGGTCTTAGTGTAGACACAATATTAAGCATCTAGTAGGGACTTGCGTGATTCAGTGTCTCAGTATTCATTATTAACGAAGTAAAATGAAAAGGGAAATGTAGCATTCAAGTTCTCATGTGAACCAAAGAAAATTTTAATTACAATACCCATTTCTGAAAAAAGAAAATTACAACATTCGCATCCTTGACAAAGCAATTGCATGTCCAGGGAATTACCATGAATGTGTGCAAAGATTTAGTTGCAAAACTGGACGTGGTGATATTGTTTATAATAGTTCATAATGGGTTGTTTAAATAACGGTAGAATGTTAGGCACCATTACAAATGATGTATAACAACTTTTGACCAAGGATATTCTGTAGGATATCAGTTTTCCAAATGTTACATTCCAGAAGGATCCCATGGTTATGTAAGTTTGAGATTGCCTGGCAAGGTGAGCAGGTTTCCCCACTGGAGCTCTTTGCAAACCTCGCTCTGATCTGATCGGTATCGTTAACACCTGCGGCACCGACGCGGCGCAGATTTGCACAAGCCTTTTTGATTACGCTCGTTCCGCTTTGTTTGGGGGGGACATTTTGTAAATTTGACTTTGGGAAATGACCTAGAAACACATCTGCGATACGTTTGGTGCAAAAAGCGGTGTGAATAGCGTAGTCCCCACTTCAAAACGTGTAGATAAAAGGCCAGAAAAACTTGATATTACCTAAAAAGGTGAACTGTTACTATTTGAATGGATAATTTTTAATTCGTAGTCCTTATCTATATTTTCCTCAAGTCTCTACACAGGGATTATGTGTTTGTTAAAAGACGAAAAAAATGCTAGAAGTCCATCTAAATATTGTCTCTTAGAAGAGCAGTGGTAAACCTGTAGCTCTTAGGGGGGTGGGGGGGGGTGACTTGCTCTATGGTCTGGCCTTAATTAAATTTGATTTTTAACGGTCCGCTTCTGGACCAAACCCAGTCAGTTTGGTTGATGGGGGGTGGCCTCTGGGGCTGCCCCATAGCAGGACAGTGAATGCTTGCTCTCTGATCCTCGCTTCAGGCCAGCTCTGTTCCCTGCAGCCTCCAAGCTACTGTTTCTTGGGTTTTTCCCTCTTCTCAGGGCAGCTCTTGGTCCTCCCATCTTCCCATCAACTCCACTCCTCCCTGGTCGAGATACCACACTACAGGTTTTCCAAAGACTGACACGTGTTCAAATCCTCCCTGGGAAGCCGATCTAGGCAAAGCAGTTCATGTCTCTGAGTCTCTCCTCCTCTAGGAAAAGTGTGCTTGTGTGTGTAACATCTCCTAGTATTGTTCGGATAAAATCAGGAAGGCTTAAGTGTAGCACCTGTCACAGTGCTAGGTTTTCAACAAATACTTAGGCTTCTATCCCCCACCCTGGAGTTAATACAGCCTTCAATTAATAAAAGGAGTTACAGCCCCATTTCTCCCTCGTGGGTGGGTAGAAAGAGTCTGAAGTGTGTGTGTGTTGGGGGGTTGGTGTTGGTGTTGGCAAACTTTGGCCCCTGGTCAAACCTGACCCACAGCCTGTTTTTTATGAACCCAGCAAGCTAAGAATGGTTTCCACAATTCTAAATGGTTGAACAAATCAAAAAGAATGTTATACCAGACATATGAAACTTACATGAAATTCACATTTCAGTGTTTATAAATAAAGTTTTAGTGGGACACAGCCATTCATTCATTTACATATTGTCTGACTGCTATCACGCAATGACAGAGTTAAGTATTTGTGGCAGAGACGGTACAGCCTACAAAGCCTAAAATATTTGCAATCTGGCTCTCTACGTAAAATGTTTGACCTCTGCTCTAGGCTTTTTCCTATCTGTTTCTTGAATGCCAGCTTTAAACTTGAGAGGTATTGCTCATTGGATTACATTTTTACAAAGTAACATAAATGTCTTTTGAAGGTTTAATTTTTGAAATGCCCTTCCCTTTTCTTAAATCCCAGTGACTGTGATAGATTCAGGTCTGCAAGCCCGGCACAGCTAAGGCGGTATGTTTCTCTCTAGATATCCCGCCTGGTGGCTGAGAGCTGCCAGGTGAGTGGTCTAGACAAGATTTTAGGGTAAGCTTTTAGGTTCTATATCTATTTTTAAATATTATTTTAGGTTTGTGTTTGTCATACATTCTAATTGATACTCGATCAGCGAAGTCTTCCTTTGTTATTGGCTTCCTTTGTTAATTTATAAACAAACTTCTGAGAAGATGATACTAGAAAGGGACCCTGTAATCCTTTTATAATGGGAGGTGTGATCACTTTGACCTCATTTCTGTGTAAGTGAGATGTTCAGATACTAATGGAAAATACTCTGTTTTATCCTGCAAAGGGCAGCCCTCCGAACAGTCTTGGGTGGAGCCTTTGCAGAAGGATTTTTTTTTTTCCTCCTTTCCTCTCAGATAATGGGTATTTTGGTGGAGATTGTCAGTACGCAACCAGAACTGGCAGGGTTAAATTATGGCTCCATAAAAAGTTGGAGGGTGAATCTAGCCCATCAACCATTCTGTTACAGTTTTTCTATAAAAGTAAAAATCTTTATTAATTGAAACTAACACTAAGCTGTACACAGGAGAGCAGGATTTAAAGGGCCACAGCCCTTAGAACGATAATAAACACGCCAAACCAAACTCAGTTTTGCTTATTCTAAAAGACACCTTTGTGTTGTTCTCAGGCAGAAACACCACACCCCCCCAGAGACTTCTAGCATGCAGGTTTTCCTCCAATACTAGCTCAGAACAACCGTATTTATCCAAGGAAGGATGCTTGCTTTCTATCAATCTTAGGAAAAACCTTAGAGTCTTATACCTTTGCATTTTTAAGCTGTGAACCATCAAATTTTGCAGATTTCTCCATTTTCCTAAAGCAGCAGAATACCTGCCCTTGTTTACTGCCCCCCACTCAGTCCCTTCAAAGGTTGTGGTGACTCGTCTCTACTGGGATTTTCCCCTGGCTCTTCTGATATAGTTTAGGTCCCCGCCTGGGTCAGTCTCTGTACCCGTCTGCACACTGACATACACAATAATCATGTACACATTTGACAAACCAAGACAACTCAAAAAAAAAAAAAAAAAAAAAAAAAGACCGGACAGGGGTCTCCCATAGAGGAAGTGCTAAGTTGTTTATGGCTTTTCTAAGCTTTTATTACATTCTGGGATGTATTCATTATATAATTTCATCATATTTATGCTGGCCAAGATTCCAGCTAACTTCCCCCATTTTTTTTTTCAAGACTAATGATTAAATGGATTCTTTTAAGGGTTATTTATTTCAGTTGAACAATAGTTGACATTTCATGCTGTTCAGGTGTACAAATAGTGATTGGACATCTGTATACATTACAAAATGCTCACCAGGATGTATAGTTACCATCTATCCCCATACACAGTTATTACAATATTATTGACTATATTCCCTATGCTGTACTTTACATCCCCATGACTTAATTTATTTTATAACTGGGAATTTCCGCCTCTAAATCCCCTTCATCTGTTTTGCCCATTCCTCCCCCCCCCCACCCCGGGAACCACCAATTTGTTCTGTTTATTTATGAGTCGGGTTTTTTTTTTGTTGTTGTGTTTGTTCATTTGTTTTTTAGATTCCACATATAAGTGAACTCCTATGGTATTTGTATTTATCTTATCTCTTTCACTTAGCCTAATATCCTCTAGGTCCATCTATGTGGTCACAAGTGGCAAGATTTCATTGTTTTTTATTGCTGAGTAGTAGTCCATTGTATCTGTTTACCCGTCTTTATCCATTCATCCATCAATGGACACTTAGGTTGTTTTCATACCTTGACTATTGTAAATAAGGCTGCCATGAACACAGGCGTGCACATATCTTCTTGGATTAGTGTGTTTTCATCTTCTCTGAGTAAACAACCGGAATTGGAAGTTGCTGGATCCTATGGTATTTCTGTTTTTAATTTTTTGAGAAAACGTCCTACTGTTTTCCGTACTGGCTGTACCAGTTGACATTCTCACTAAGAGTGCGTGAGGGCCCCTTTTTCTCCACATCCTCGCCAACACCTGTTATGTCTTGTCTTTTTGACTTTAGCCATTCTTCAAGGTGTGAGGAAATCTCTCACTATGGTTTTGACTTGCATTTCCCTGATAATCAGTGATGTTGAGCATATTTTCATGTATCTCTTGGCCATCTGTATGTCTTCTCTGAGAAAATATTTTTTATTCAGGTCCTTGACACATTTTTAATCAAATTGTGGTTTGAGTTGTAAGAGTTCTTTATATATTTTGGATATTAACCCTTATCAGGTGTATTATTGGCAAATATCTTCTCACATTCAGAGGCGATTTTTTTGTTGATGGTCTCCTTCACTGTGCAAAAGCTTTTTAGTTTGAAGTAGTCCCAGGTGTTTGTTTTTGCTTTTGTCTCTCTTGCCTGTGGAGACAGATCAAAATAAAATATGTGTGTGTGTGTATACACACACACACACACACACACACACACACAATCTAAGACGGTTGTCCAAGAGTTTACTGCCTATGTTTTCTTTTAGGAGTTTTATGGTTTCAGGTCTTAGATTTAGGTCCTTAGTCCATTGTGAATTTATTTTTTTGGATGGTGTGAGAAAGTGGTCCAGATTTATTATTTTGCATGCAGCTGTCCAGTTATCTCAGCACCATTTACTGAAAAGATGGTCTTTTCTCCATTATGTATTTTTGCCTCCTTTTGTTATAGATTAATTGACCATATAAGCATGGATTTATTTCTGGGCTCACAATTCTGTTCCGTTGATCTGTGTTGCCTGTTTTTGTGCCAGTACCATACCGTTTTGATTACTACAGTTCTGTAGTATAGTTTGAAATCTGGGTTTGTGCTATTTTCATCTTTGTTCTTCTTCCTTGGAGTTGCTTTGGCTATTTGGGGTTTTGTGTAATTCCATACAAATTTTAGGATTATTTGTTGTAGTTCTGTGAAAAATGCTATTGGTGTTTCAATAGGGATTGCATTGAATCTGTAGAGTGCTTTGAGTAGAATGGACATTTTAATAATGTTCTTGCAATCCACAAGCATGGGCTTTTTTTCTGTTTATGTCACCTTTAATTTCTTTCATCATTGTCTTAGAGTTTTCAGAGTAGAAATCTTCCACTTCCTTGGTTAAATTTATTCCTAGGTATTTTATTCTTTTTGATGCAATTATAAATGGAATTGTTTTCTTAATTTCCCTTTCATTATTAGTATATAGAAATGCAACACATTTTTGTATATTAATTTTGTATCCTGCAAGTTTACTGAGTTCCTTTTAGTTCAAATAGTCACGTGTGTGTGTGTGTGTGTGTGTGTGTGTATGTGTGTGTAATCTTTAGGGTTTTCTATGTAGAGTATCACGTTAAATGCCAATAGTCACAGTTTTAGTTCTTACTAGTTTGGATGCCTTTTATTTCTTTTGGTTGACTGATTGCTGTGGCTAGGACTTCCAGCACTATGTTGAATAAAAGTGATGAGATGAACATCCTTGTCTTGCTCCTGATCTTAAAGGAAAAGCTTTCAACTTTTCACCATTGAGTATGATGTTTGCTGTGGGTTTGTCATGTGTGGTCTTTAGTATGTTGAGGTATGTTTCCTCTACACCCACTTTATTGAGAGTTTTTTTTTGTTATCATAAATGAATGCTGAATTTTGTCAAAGATTTTTTTTTTTTTGGAAGCTACTGAGGTGATTGTATGAATTCCATTCTTCATTTTGTGAATATGATGTATCACGTTGATTGGCGACTATTGAATCGTCCCTGCATCCCTGAAATAAATCCCACTGGATTGTGGGGAATGAATCTTGAATTTGGTTTGCTATTATTTTGTTGAGGGTTTTGCATCTATGTTCATCAGGAATGTTGGTGTGTAGCTTTCTTTTCTTGGGGTGCTCTTTCTGGTTTTGGTATCAGGGTAATGAATGAATTTGGAAGTGTTCCTTCCTCTTCAGTTTTTTTTCTTTTTTTCTTTCTTTTTTTTTTAGTAGTTTGGGAAGTCTAGATAATAACTCTTTAAATGTTTGGTAGAATCCAACTGTGAAGACTTCTGGTCTTTGGCTTTTGTTTGCTGGGTTTTGTTTTTGTTTTGTTTTGTTTTGTTTGTTTTTTATTATGGATTCAGCTTCATTACTACTAATTGCTCTGTTCAGATTTTCCATTTCTTTCTGATTAAGTCTTGAAAGAGTGTATGTTTCTAGGAATGTGTCCTTTCCTTCTAGGTTGTCCAGTTTGGTGATGTATAATTTTTCATAGCAGTCTCAGGCAATCCCTTGTATTTCTGTTGTTTGTATTTCTTAGGTTGTAACTTCTCTTTCGTTTCTGATTTTGAGTTCTCTTGGGGGGGGGTGTGTGTTTGATACATCTGACTAAAGGTTGGTAAATTTTGTTTATCTGTGGTCAATTTTGTTTATCTTTTCAAAGAACCAACTCTTAGTTCTGTTGATTATTTCATTACTTTTTAGTCTCCGTTTCATGTATTTCTGCTTTGATATGTAACATTTCCTTCTAATTTTGGACTTGCTCTTTTTCTAGTTCCTTTATGTGTACAATCAGGTTGTTTGAGGTTTTTTTTTTTTTCTTGTTTCTTGAGGTAGGCTTAAATTGCTATAAACATCCCTCTTTGAACTGCTTTTGTTCTGTCCCAAAGATTTTGGAACCTTATGTTTCCATTTTCATTTGTCTTTGGTGTTTTGAATATTGCCTCTTTGATTTCTTCATTGACTCATTGGTTGTTTATTAGCATGTCGTTTAGCTTCATCTGGTTGTACTTCTAGTTTTTTTCTTATTTCTAGTTTTATAACATTGTCGTTAAAGAAGACGTTCAATATGATTTTAATCTTATATTTTTGAGACTTACTTTGTGGCTAACATCTTAACTGCTCTGGAGAATCTCATGTGCACTTGAAAAGAAAGTGTATTCTGCTATTTCAGGATGGAATGTTCTGTACGTTTCTGTGAAGTCCGTTTGATCTAATGTGTCATTCAAAGCCACTGTTTCCTTGTTGATTTTCTGTCTGGATGATCTCTGTGTTGATGTAAGTGGGACGTAGAAGTCCCCTACTATTATTACCCTCATTTTCGTCCTTTATGTCTCTCAGTATTTCCTTTGCATATTTAGGTGTGCCTCTGTTGGATGCAGAGATATTTGCTAATTGTAGCATCTTCTTGTTGCACTGATCACTTTGTCATTCTGTATTGTCCTTCTTTGCTTCTTCATACAGTCTTTGTTTTAAAGTCCATCTTGTCTGATAAAAGTATCGCTACCCCTGTTGTTGTTGTTGTTTCATTCGTGTGGATTGTCTTTTTCCATTCCTTCACTTTCAGTCTGTGTGTGTCTTTGGGTCTAAAGTGAGTGTCTTACAGGCAGCATATGGATGAAGTTTTTTTAATCCATTCAGGCAAGCTGTGTCTTTTGGTTGAAGCATTTTGTCCGATTACATTAAAGTAATTATTGATCGGTATATACTTATTGCCATTCTATTAATTATTTCTTGATTATATTTGTAGTTCTTCACAGTTCCTCTCTTGCTTTCTTCTCTTGTGGCTTTTCTTTAGTGTTATGCTTGGATTCCCTTCTCTTCATTTTTTAGGTATTTTATTAGAGGTTTTTGGTTTGTGGTTACCATGAGTTTCATAGATAACACCCTATGTATATAGCAGTCTTTTTTTAAGTTGAGAGTTGCTCAATTTCAACACATACTAAAAGCACTACATTTTTACTTCCTCATCACCATGATTTATGTATTTACTGTCATATTTTATATCCATATTTTAAATATATTGTGTATCTCTTACCTAATTATTGTAGATAGAGTTGACTTCACTGCTAACTAGCTTTATAAGCAATGAATCTACTACCTTCACTATATGTTTCTACCAGGGAAATTGTTTCTTTTATAATTTTCTCACTTCTACTTATGGCCTTTTTTTTTGTTTGTTTGTTTAAAGAAGTTCTCTTAACATTTTTTGTGGGGCCAGTTTAGTGGGGATGAACTCCTTTAGTGTGTTTTTGTCTGGGAAACTTTCTCTGCTTCAGTTTCAAGTGATAACCTTGCTGGGTAGAGTATTATTGGTTGTCAGTTTTTTCTTTCAGCACTTTGAGTATATCCTGCCACTTCTAGCTGCGAAGCTTCTGCTGAAAAAAAATCAGCTGATAGTCTTAGGGTGTTAGCTTATACGTAAATAGTTGCTTTTCTCCTGCTTCTTTAAGAGTCTCAATCTATTAACTTTTTGACATTGTTATTACGTGTCTTGGTGTGAATTTTTTAGGTTTATCTTCTTTTGAGCTCTGTTCCTGGACCTGGGTGTCTGTTTCCTTCCCAAAGTAGGGCAGTTTTCAGCTACTATTTCTTAAAAGAAGTTTTCTTCCCCTTTGGGCTTTTCCTTCCAGGACCCCTTTGCAATGCAGTACCCCAAAATGCAGACGTCGGTGCTAGATGTTCTCCCTAAGGTCTCTTAACCTATCCTCATTTTAAAATTTGTCTTTTTGCTATTCAGTCTGGATGATTTCCACAGTCTGTCTTCCAGATTGCCGACCCATTCTTCTGAGCCCTTTAGTCGGCTGCTGAGTCCTTGTAGCTTATTCTTCATTGCTGTTATTCTTTGGTTCTGATTCATTTTCTTAATATTTTCTATCTCTATTGAAGTTCTCCCTGAGTTCATCCACTCCTCTCCCAAGCTGAGTATCTTTAATGACCATTGTTATTAACTCTTTATTGCTTATCACCACTTCATTTAGTTCTTTCCCTGAGGTTTTGTTTTATTCTTTCATTTGGAGCATATTTCTGACTCCTTATTTTGTCTGACTCTCTGTGTTTTTTGCTATTAAGTAAATCAACTACATCTGTGGTCTTGAAGGCAGTGGTCTTAGCTAGAAGGCATGCTATGGGTCCCAGGAATAAAATCCCCCCAGAAGCAGGTGCTCCAGGGATATCCACTGTAGAGACTGCATGCACTCCCCCGTTGTGGCTGGGCCCTGACTGCTGTGCGTGTACTGTGGGTGGGGCTGGCCCCCAGCACAGCTGGCTGAGAGGCTTGGCTGCAGCTGCTGCGGGCGTGCTAGTGGGTGGGGTGAGCCCCTGGTGTGGCTGGCTGCAAAACGTGGCTGCAGCTGTTGCGGGCATGCTGGTGGTAAGGCTGGCGTCTTCCTTCCTGGGGTGCGAGACAGTGTGGAGGGGCACTGGTCCCCGCTGAGGCTGTTGGCTGGGCATGCCCTTGCTGGGGCAGATGGGTTGGGGATGGCAAATCAGCAGGGGAACACCGGAGCTGGGTGAGCGGTGCTAGCAATGCGGGCGGAGAATGTCAGAACAGAGCCAGCGAGAGGCCAGCTAAGCTGAAGGAGGACAAGGAAAACGGCTCCTGCCAGCGCTTCCATTCCTGGTGAAAGTTTCTGTGCATCCCTGTCCCTCCCAGCACATGCCCTAAAGTGACTCCACCGATCTCTTTCACACGTGGCCCATGCACTTTTCCAACTGTTGACTCCGTGCTGGGTCTCAGAGCAAGCAAGGCTGTGTGCAGGCCTCTAAGAGCAGAGTCTCCGTTTCCTGTGGACTTCTGGCTCTCCAGGTGAAGTCCTGCTGATTTCCAAAGGCAGACGTGATGAGAGCTCATCTTCCTGGTGCGGGTCCCCGGGGCAGTGGGTGCCCAGTGGGGGGCTTGAATCCCTCCCTCCTCAGTCCCTTCCCCCATTTTCAAGGGAGCCATGAATAAGTGCATTTTAAATGACTTGTTTCGCTTTCTGAGAGGAGATCGGCATTGATGTGCAGCCTGTTGTTCCTCAGTACTTCTGATGATGGCCAAAAAGATGTCCGCTTTGGAAACCGAAGTCCCTATATAAACGTTCACCTTCGATGTTTCTGTGCTGGTCATGGGTAATCAGCTTTGGGCATCCTCAAAAATAGCTTTTTTCTGTTGTCCCCACCCATGGAAATACCAGTTGGTCTCTGAGGAATTTACCTGAATGAGTCAACCTTTGTGCATGTTTCAGTTATACTTATTTTTAATATCAGGGCTTAGCACTTGTGTTTTTTCGTCTTCAGGATTCTATGAAGGAATGTCTCAACATTTAAATATTTTTAAGTGTCCTCCAATTTGAGTATCTGAAACTTTATATGTACTTAAAAGGCGTTTCAGAATGAGGATGCTTAAAGTCTGTTTTTGAAACTGGCATTTAATTTTCCTGGTTCTGCTCACCTGTCCCACCGCCTCCCCATTTGAAACCTGACATCTTAATGATGGTAATGCATACAGGAACACAACTGAAAAAGAAGCTCAACCTATTGCGGCAAGCATTCTAACTAGAAAATGTTGCTCATTTGAAAGTCGGCATAAGCCTTCTCAAGAGGAAGGAGTGGCTATTGGGAGTGAAAGTGGGGGTGGGGGTAGAAGGCGGAATAAACTGTAGAGTTTTTCTGAGGAGATGCTGTGCTGAAGAGAAACGAGGTATAAAGGTCAAAGGATTCTGTGCATTTACTCAGATGACACAACACGGATATTAATCATGGAAGGTTGACTCTGTTTTTAAAAACAAAGATTTGGTCACTCACTCTTCTGGGCTCCCATAGCACACAACATGGTGAAATACAGCAATGTATTTACTCTTCACTTTTCCAGTAGGATCTTAGTTTTTTGACTGCGTTACTTAGCTCGGTGTAGCATGGCTCCACCCCGTCCTTTGGGGACTTGCGTATCCTGTCTCTCCCAGGTACTCAGTTGGCCAAACCAATGTCAGGAAAAGATCTTTCGTCTGCTACATTGGCTAAGTTGGACTGCATGAGTCTGGCTCTGCAAGGGCCAATTTTCGAGCCAGTCAGCTGTACTTGAATCCGAGCTCCAGCCCCGTACTTCAGTTGTGTGTATAAGTGAATTTTATATTGTGTTCAAGCTGGTTCGAATTTGATGTCTATAACTTTGTCACCCTAAATAAAGCGGTTCACTGAGGCAAGCTCAAATGACCAGAAAGCGAGTTGTTTCAGGAACAGTGGCTGAATTGCAATTTAGAAATGCATGCTGTAACAAGCGACTGGGGAGACCACGGAGGGTTTGGGGCAGGCCCTATTTGGGGGCAAGGAGTACAAAGGGGAGGAAGTCCAGCCAGAGTCTAAGCAATATGTTCATTGGCTTGAGGATGGGAAGAGAGTCTTGGTGGGTGTTCATTGGTCAGGAGATAAGTCTTGGTCTTCTGTCAATCAGGAATCTACAGGAAATCAGTCTCTCAGTTCTTCAGTTTCATACTCCTGAGGGTATATGTGTGAGATCATCCATTTCATATCCTCCAGTTCTATTTTAGATAGAAATCCTTTCACGTTTACCTCTCTCAATCAGGATTGTCCACAGAAAGCATCGCTCATCAACATTGTCACGTAAGCATTATTTTCCTTTTTTTCCCTCTCAGTCAAAAACATCGTTAGGTGGAGTACACGTCCCTCAGGGCTGAGGACGACTGTCCTCAGGTGTCTTGTCCCGTGTAGCAGGGAAATGGCAAGTGGACATCATTGATCTTACTTGAACAACAAAAGGAATAAGAAATGAAGAATCTCAGCCATGCTCTTCTAGGCTGGTTAGCTCAATTTCCATGGTCAGTTCATACGCATAAAAACAATGTTCTTAATACAACTCACCAGGGAGACTACTATGATTATTGTGAGATTATAAGGAGGATAATCCCCATGATCTGGAGTGTACTTTGGGACCATGGTCCCCAAAACCCAAACCAATCAGAGTCAAATAAGTGAAAGAAAAACCTTTGTTAAAGGAGTCACTTAAAGACAACTGGCTGCTTCAGAGATCTTGTGTAGCTAAGCCTCAGCTTTTCCGGAAGAGTCCATATAACTGAACGAGTGGTGTTGGCCATAGCACAAACATTTCCCGGCTCTGCCAAGGGGTAATCAAGAACAATCCTATGATCAAGAACGGCTTTGGCCAGAGTCTAGAAATTTTTATTGGGCACCTATCTTTTGAGAAGTATTTTCTGCAGTATCTTCAAGCGTTAAGGAGAGGTTCCTCATGATAGCATCATTTGCACGTACTCCTGGCCAAAGGAGTAGGGGTCTGCCAGACGTAGTAAATTTTGAATCGTGAATGCCTCCTGGTAATTCATTTGAGTCTGTGGCTCAGAACTGGAAATGCAACAGCTATGGAGGCCAACAAAATGTAAAGGTCTATATAAACCACACAGGTGGTCTTATTTGTTATCCTTGCCTTGCCTCTTTCTTTGTACAGAGCCTGGAAGCAAGTTTGAGATGTGAGGTTGTTAACTAGGGACAGGGAAATGGACCCCTAGCTTTCGGGAGTCTGACATGATCACGACGGGGCTGTGTTTGTTTCAGAGAAACTGACACATTAGAAATCAGGGGGAAGCTTCTGAGAGAACCACAGGATCACTATCATTGTGGCAGATCTAACAGTCATTTGGAGGTTGGATTACCCCCATTGGCAGTGGGGGAGATTAGTGAACAATGGCGTTATCTTTCGGTCCAGAGCAAGATAAAAGATGAACAAAAGAATCCTAAAGATCTTCATGGTATAAAAATGAGGAAAAGACCCTCAAAGAGGGAAGAAGGAATGCAAAGAAATGTCCTTGATCCCATGAGTTGGAAGGAAGAAGTCTACTTGGATGTTGGCTACTCTTTTACTAGTCAATTTGATTTTTGAGGTCTCCAGCTTTTGCAAAGGACTTGATGGCAGGTGGAGCCATCTTCATTTGTGACAATAAGCACCCAACATTTGACACCTTGTGACTTACCAGTAGGGTCAGTGGTCAAGAGTACTTAGTAAGGTTCTTCCCATGAATCTCACTTTTGTAAAACCATAAAAGTACAAGCGTATTGGTAAACGACCAAAAAGACTTAAAAATGCCCGTGGTTACAAATCTGATGAGTTTGTTATAACGGAATTGACAAGGAAATTTGGTTATTTCTGTGACACATCACTGAGTGAGAGGAAAAATAATTTTCCCTCTACCCTTCCTTCTAGGTTTTTGTCTGAGACTAAAACCTATGTTAGGAGACAGATTGGCAGAAGAGAAACAAACAGAAGTTGAATAACAACTTGTATACCACCTGTATAAATGGGAGCTACTCAGGGAAAACTGAGTGGCTCCCTGAAATGGCCCAACCCACCAGCTTAAATAGCATCTCCAGCTAAAGACAAAAGAAAATGTTGTTGGGGAGGGCCACTTATGGGAGGTTACCATGAAAACATGGAAAACAACGGTAGGTTGTTAGGCAGTTTTAAGTCTTTGCCTTCTCCATTAGTAAGAGTTTCCAGAGATTAAGAGACCTCCTTCTCTTTTGGTACAAAGAGGAAGACCCCCTTACAAATGGAGATTTTACCTATAAATGGAAATGTTTCTTAGAAAAGGGTGATTTCTACTCAGTTTTCAGAGATTTTTCTAGGTCTGCTAAATAATACTTTGCCAAAGACTGACTTTTTGCCCCCCTTCCAGCATTTTAAGATAACTGCAATTATGACTGATAAAATTATACCAGAACATACCAGATTTCCAGGAATTTCATAAATTTATAGAAGACTTGAATTAAGAACATGCATCTATACAAATAGAAGCTAAGAAGGTTTAGCATTACTTCTTATGTGAGAACACTTCCCAGGTAACTTAACATGTCAAATAAACCTAATAAGTTTAACATTTTACCAAACAAGAGACAAGTCCTTTGAGATTTTTTTTAGTGACCCTGTGGGAAATCTCAAAGTTACTTTGAGGTTGAAAAAAAAAATTTAGAATTTGACTTGGGGAAGTCAAAGGGTTTGAACATTTGACTAAATAGGACTACAGACCATTATGAAATAATAATTATTTAACCAAAGTAAAATAGAAGATCTTAAAGGCAAAACCGGGGATGTACTGTATGGTGACTAACATAATATAATAAAAAAATCATTATTAATAATAAAAAAAAAAAAAGAAGATCTTAAAGGCAAACATGGAAGCTTACCGAGGTTGTGAACAAAACTTAGCTCTTTGAATATTGAGAAGAACGGATTTTCTGAAGTAAAGACCTGGTAAGGACAACAAAAAGCATACTCACTTATTTTATTAAGACACAAAATCTTTGCTCTCCGGGTAGTTTACCTGAAAGGTAAAGAAAAACCCTTCACCATTTCTTACCAGGAGCAGACCAATAGCCCAAAAAAAGTTTTCTTTTCAGTGGATAAAAGAAAATTAAGGTTGAGTTTTACATTAAGTATACTATTCATAGTAAAGCTTATTTAAAAGTATACTATTCATAGTAAAGCTTATTTAAAAAAAAGTTTGTAACAAATTCATTCGATTTTAGCCAGCTTGACCACGCAAGGTATGATTCTCTCTCCCCACCCCACCCATTTCCCTCTCTTCCCAACTTTCTAAATCTATTCACCCAACTTTCTAAATCCATTCATTTTGCCCTTTATTGCCTTTTTTCCATTCTGAAATAACCAAATTTACTTTGGGACAAAATTACTTTCTTTTCCTTGAACAGAAATGCACCTCCATCCCTCACATTTCCTTTTTTTATTAAAATAAACATTCTACTTTTGTGGCATACAGAGATGTTTCCTTACTATTTCTACTGGTTTTAATTACGTGTATTTGAATTCTTAACCCTTAAAAACCCTAACTCCTAGTGAGGATTAGGTAAACAATTGTGAACTGTGTGTTACTGGCAAATTTATAAAAAACATTTCCTAATTCCTAGAAGTATACACTTCTAGAGATGTATGGCATATTTACCGACATGAGCACAAGTATCTTTAGGTCCTCTGTAAATCAGAAGCCCAAAGTAGACCAACCCATGTTCAACAATTGTTTCCAGTAAACATTCAATGAATACCCATCATTTAACTTCTGTCATTATGACTTTAAGTTTTTAAGTAACCAACAAATTTGGAAACCAGTTTTAAATGCACCTATCATAAAGTACAATTACTGTTGAAAAGTTCATTACAGCAACTTCTTTCAAGACACGTCTCTAAAGACAAGGGAAACATAAGCAGAAATAAACTATTGGGACTTCATCAAGACGAAAAGCTTCTGCACAGCAAAGGAAACAGTCAACAAAACAAAGAGGCAGCCCACGGAATGGGAGAAGATATTTGCAAATGACGTTACAGATAACAGGCTGGTATCCAAGATCTATGAAGAACTTCTCAAACTCAACACCCAAAAAACAAATAATAAAGTCCAAAAATGGGCAGAAGACATGAACAGACACTTCTCCAAAGAAGACATACAAATGGCTAACAGACACATGAAAAAATGTTCAACATCATTAGCCATCAGGGAAATACAAATCAAAACCACATTGAGATACCACCTTACACCAGTTAGAATGGCAAAAATTAAGGTAGAAAACAACAAATATTGGCGAGGATGTGGAGAAAGGGGAACCCTCTTACACTGTTGGTGGGAATGCAAGCTGGTACCGCCACTCTGGAAAACAGTATGGAGGTTCCTCAGAAAGTTGAAAATAGAGCTACCCTACGACCCAGCAATTGCACTACTAGGTATTTACCCCAAAGATACAGATGTAGTGAAAAGAAGGGGCACATGCACCCCAGTGTTCATAGCAATATCCATATTGCCAAAATGCCCTTCAACAGATGAATGGATAAAGAAGATGTGGTTCATATATACAATAGAATATTACTCAGCCATCAGGATGAATACCTACCATTTGCATCAACATGGACGGGACTGGAGGAGATTATGCTAAGTGAAATAAGTCAAGGAAAGAAAGACAATTATCCTATGGTCTCACTCATATATTGAACATAAGGAATAGTGTGGAGAACCACAGGGGAAGGGAGGGAAAACTGAAGGGGAAGAAAGCAGAGAGGGAGACAAACCATGAGAGACTCTGGACTCCAGGAACCAAACTGAGGGTTACAGAAGGGAGGGAAGTGAGGGGATGGGGTAACTGGGTTGTGGGTATTAAGGAGGGCACGTGTTGTAATGAATGCTGTGTGTTATATGCAACTAAAGAATCATTGAACACTACATCAAAAACTAATGATGTACTATATGCTGGCTAACTGAACATAAGAAAAGTTCATTTATAAACTTTTATTTACATCTACGTTATTTACTTGTTCTTAATGATTAAGCTTAGATTACTCCTAAAAATTCCGTGAGACATTAAATAGCTAACCATCATCCTAAGTTCTCTCTCTTGCAGAGAAATTCTGTAACAGGGATAACATGAGCTTATTTGACCTTCAGTAAAAGTAGATAGAACAAAAGTTTAATATTTAATGCTGGCAGCTCTAAAGACAGGTTTGTTTTAATTGAACCTACAAACTAGCTTTTATTTACTAAAGATTTATCTTAGATCATGTGAACTTGAAAAACATTTGGGTTCATTTTTGTACTTCTGAGTTTTAGGAATACTTAATTTGATGAGAGCTTATTTTTCTTGAAGCCAATTAAATAGAGCTCTTTTCCAAATTAATTTTAGCAATACCATCCAGAGGTAGAAAAATGTCACACATTTATCTCATACACACACACATACATAGGTGTACGTAAAAACACAGGCAGGCACAACAGAGACCTTAGAGCTTTTGTTGTAAAATTTTAGCCATGAGTCAGGTACACTACGAAAGTCATTAGTTTTTGAGAGAACAATTGAATCCAAATTGCGTTCCTGGAAGTTGGAATAAATTAAAATTAACGGTTCAGAAAGCTAAAGTTTCTTTACTAATATTTGTGGACAAGACACTTGAGAAAATTCACCTGAGTCTTCCAAATAGTCTTTCCCTTACCCCTGAGTTTTTCTTTTGATAAGAATAAACCTGAAGAGTTTGCACTTCAAAGAGGTGGGTCTAGTTGAGAGTTCTTAGTGGCCACCAGGGAGAGAACATTGACCTGTCAGAGGCCCACAGAAAGGATGCAAGTCCCTCCAAGAGGGACATTGGTTTCCTAAGACCAGAGCTTTTATCATATCTGCAGGCCTTTTGAGATGAATAGGGGAGGATGTGAGGCTTGGTGGTTTAAAACAAGCCGGGGGGGGGGGGTTTAAATCGCTTCTAGAGCTTCATTCTTGTTCTTCAATTTTAAAAGACAAGGAACATTGCTTAAAATTCCTCAAGGAATTGGCTTGGAACTTGAATGACATCACTGGCTGACCCACCCATCCTACTACATCATCCTCAGTTTGCTTCTTTAGACCAAGGAGAAGATCTCCAACTAAGATGAAATCAAAAGATTCCTGTGTTCCAGATTTCGAGCTGTTTGTCTTTGGAATTTTTTTTTTTCTACACTTTCCCTCTGGGTCTATAGTTTCATTTTAGGTTAGGGGAGAAGGCCTTAAAAAAATGTTTCTATGAGGCCCTGAATATCTGCTTTCAATATCTGCTTTCAATTTCAACTTCTGACCATAGAGCTGCTTAAGGAAAATCTTTTCAAATGTCTTGTCAGAGTTTAGCCAGGACAAAGAGTTGAAGAACCTCTTCGATGTAAGCCTCCCCAAAGAGGGTGCAAAGGGTACTACATTCCCAAGGTTCAGAGCAACCTCCAAAGATAGCCAAAGGAAGAAAGACTTGGCCAATTCTCCTGAGGACCAACAGTAGTCAGTAGGACCCCACCTAAACATGGAGTTGAACCCACACTTCTGTCTGGCAGTATTTTAACACCCCCAACCTGATTGCCAAGCTGAGTTCTCAGGTCACAAAATGGGGAAAACAAGAAGGCAACAGCTATCCTTGGGAGATAAAGGATAAGAAAAACCCAATGGGTCTGGATTTGAAAAGGGACAACATGAAAATTTATTTTCTTTTGACTCGGCACTATAGACAGATTCGGGAAAGCTGAGTCTGATAAGAATTTTCACTTTTCACCAACGTCTCTGGTTTTCTCAGGATCCCATCTACAGGCTCTGAAGCGAGTGGGGTTCAAAGTACAGCACACAGCTCCAGTATCTACCAGAATTTGGCAAGGTTTTATATTATTTTTTCCCCCTTGGCTGTTTAAGGGAATGACTGGTAGCAATTACAGGAGAACATATCAGAGTCCCATCAACTCTAGGAGAGGCCCTTCAGGGCCCTCTGAGGGTAGACATGGGGGTGTCCTTAAAGGCTACTCACTTGGCTGACTTTTGTTTATGATCCTACAGTCTCTTCAGTATGGAAAGATGATTCAGATAGAGGATTAGTAGGCTGAAGACCCAAGTAAAGGCGGATAGGAGAAAACAGTGGGAGTCATTTGAGTCTTAACGTCTGTTTTCGGTTCCTCTTATGTTATAACATTTCATTAGCCTTTTGCAATGAATCTTCTAATGAAGCTATTACAAAATCTTCAGGGCTTCTAGAAGCTTCTGCCTGGCAATTAAAATAGGTATCCCATTCTGGTTTTTTTTGGAGGGGGGATATCCCTTTTGAGTGTACTTCATAAAGGAAGGGTCTTGTCTAATTGGGATGTTCCTTATAATGGCCATTGTAACTCTAGATTCTCTTAGTAAGATTGGTCCGTTTAGTTAAAAACATGCATAAGAAGAGACCATAATGCCTAACATAAAACCAGTTGGATTTCCTGAAGGGGGGGGCACCCTTTGACCATTTCGATGACTGGGATCCCACTTTTGGAGTTTTCTCAAGAGCAGAGAAAAATCCTAGATAGCCTGAGAGTTGGGACGTGGGTTTTGTTTAACAGTGTGCCTTTCAAGGGATACTTGTTTCTCCTGGCTGCCAGTCTCTGCCCAATTTGTCTGACTCTTGACCAGGTATCCCTCATTGCATGGAGTTTCCTTGTGGGCGGCAAGCCACCAATTGTAAAACTTACTTGTCCGTACCCATCTTCTTCTTACATGGGATTTCTTGTGCTTCTGAGACCATTGTCTGTCACATGAAAGTGGCAAGTGCTTATCCATTTTAGTTTGAATTTTTCTCTGAGGAAAATCCATAGGTTTAAATCCAAACCAAGTACACCCTAATTCACGGTCACTGTCCTTCTGGGAGTTGTCTCCTTCAGATGCCTCTTCTGACACCTGTGAAATATCAACTCAAAGAAGTCAATGGAGGAGAACTTGAATTACCAAAAAATTGAGTTTATTTGTGACTAACAGAAGAATTAGTTTGGCAAATGCATGCTGTGGCAGGGTTTGGGGCAGGCTGTATTTTTGGACAAGAGTCCAAGCAGTAAGCTCATTGGCTTGAGGATGAGGAGAGGTTCTTGATGGATCCTCATTGGTCGGGAGAAAAGTCTTGGTTTTTAGTAAGTGAGGCATTTACAGGAAATAGTGTCTTGGTTCTTCAGTTCTGTTCTTCTGAGTGTGCATGTGTGAGATTTTCCATTTCTTATTCACCAGTTCCATTTTTAAATTGAAATCCTTTCATGACATTTAACCAAGAATTCTTCCATGAAGCTGGTCAAACTTTCTATCACAAAGTTGAGAAAAATGTTCATAAACCACAAAACAATCAGTAAGCAGATTCTTTCTAATCTTTAATTTCACATTTTTTAAAGACCATGATACAGGCATACCTCAGAGATATTACAAGTTCAGCTCCAGACCCCCAGAGTAAAGTGAATGTTACAATAAAGGGAGGCAAATGAATTTGGTCTCCTGGTACATATAAAAACTATGTTTACCCTGTTTCCTATTACATATGTAATAGTATTATGTCTAAAAAAATGTATATACCTTAATTTTAAAATACTTTTTTAAAAAAAGATTTTATTAGAGTACACAAGCAGGGGAAGAGGGAGAGGGAGAAGCAGACTTCCTACTGAGCAAGGAGCCTGATGTGGGGCTTGATCCCAGGACCCCAGGATCATGACCTGAGCTGAAGGTAGCTGTTTAACTGACTGAGCCACCCTGGTGCCCCTAAAATACTTTTGCTTAAAAAAAAATGCTCACCATCATCTGAACTTTCAGAGAGTCTTAATCTCTTTTTTGACGGCTGCTGACTGATCAGGGTGGTGGTCGCTGGAGGCTTGGGTGGCTGTGGCAATTCCTCGAAATGAGACAACAGTGAAGTTTGCCAAATCAATGGACTCTTTATTTCATGAAAGATTTCTCTTTAACATGCGATGGTGTTTGTTGGCATGTTACCCACAGGAGAACTTCTTTCAAAATTGGAGTCAATCCTTGCATGTGCTGTCCCTGCCTTACCAACTAGGTTTATGTAATCTTCTAAATTCTTTGTTGTCAGGTCAACAATAGTCACAGCATCTTCACCAGGAGTAGATTCCACCTCAAGAGACCACTTTCCTCGCTCATCCGTAAGAAGCAACTGCTCATCCATTAACACTTTATCCTCGGATCGCAGCCATTCGGTCCCATCTTCGAGCTCCACTTCTGAGTCTAGTTCTCTTGCTGTTTCTACCACATCTGCAATGACTTCCTCCCCTGAAGTCTTGAACCCCTCAAAGTTCTCCATGAAGTTTGGAATTAACTTCTTCTGAACTCTCGTTCATGTTGATGTTTTGACTTCTTCCAATGAGTCATGAATGTTCTTTACGACACCCAGAATGCCAATTCCTTTCCAGAAGGTTCCCATATACTTTGCCCTGATTCATCAGAGAAACCATTGTCTAGGGCAGCTAGAGCCCATCTGAAATGTATTTCTTAAATCATAACACTTGAAAAGGAAAATGACTCCTTGTTCCATGGACTGCAGAAAGGAACTTGGCTTAGCAGGCGTGGAAACAACATTAATCTCTTTGTACATCTCCCTCAGATCTCTCGGGTGACGAGGTACATTGTCAATGAGCAGTAATATTAAAAAAAAATTTTTTTTTCTGAGCAGTAGGTCTTAATAACAGTTTAAAATATTCAGTAAACCATGTTATTAATGGGTATACTGTCATCTAGGCTTTGTTGTTCTAGTATAGAGCACGGTGGAGTAGAATTAACATCATTATTAAGGGCCCTAGCATTTTTGGAGTCGTGAATGAGCATTGGCTTCAACTTAAAGTCACCAGTCCCTGAGCCCCTAACAAGAGAGTCTGCCTGTCCTTGGAAGCTCTGAAGCCAGGCGTTGACTTCTCCTCTCTAGCTGTGAAAGTCCCGGATGGCATCTTCTTCCAATCGAAGGCTCTTTCATCTACAATGCAGATTGGTTCAGTGTGGCTACCTGCATTGTCCTAGCTCGAACTTCTGGATCACCTTGCGCTTTTATGTTATGGAGGCGGCTGCTGCTGCTGCTGCTGCTGCTTTCTTAAAGATTTTATTTGTTTCTTTTTAGAGAGAGTGTGCAAGCAGGGGAGGAGCAGAAGGGGCGGGAGAGGGAGGGGAAACAATCTCAAGCAGACTCCATGCTGAGCACAGAGCCTGATGCAGGGCTCAATCTCAGGACCCTGAGCTCATGACCTGAGCCAAAACCAAGAGTCAGATGCTTAACCAACTGAGCCACCCAGGCACCCCATGGAGATGGCTTCTTAAACCTCATGAACTAGCTTCAAGCTTTTCTTCTGCAGCTTCCTCCCCTCTCTGTCTTCATAGAGTTGAAGAGCATTAGGGCCTAGCCCTGGAGTAGGCTTGGGCTGAAGGGAATGTTGTGCTTGGTTTGGTCTTCTATCCAAGACCACTCGAACTTTCTTCATATCAGCAGTAAGTCTGTTTGGCTTTCTTAACATTCATGCGTTCGCTGGAGTAACACTTTTAATTTCCTTGAAGAGCTTTTCCTTTGCATTCACAGCTTGGCTGTTAGCCCAAAAGCTGGGTTTCTGTGTCCATCTCAGGCTTCGACAAGCCTCCCTCCCTAAGCTTAATCATTTCTAGCTTTTGATTTTCAAAGTGAGAGATGTAGGCCTCTTCCTTTCACTGGAACACTTACAGACCATTGAAGGGTTATTAATTGGCCTAATTTCAATATCGTCGCCTCTCAGGAAACAGATGCTGGAGGAGACGGGGAATGGCCAGCTTGTAGAGGAGTCAAAATACGCATAATTATCAATTAAGTTCTCCATCTTACATGGGCATCTTCATGGCACCCCAAAACAATTACAATAGTGACCTCAAATGTCACTGATCACAGATGACCATAATACAGTAATAATGAAAAAGTTTGAAATGTTCCAAGAATTATACCAAACTGATACACAGACACAAGATGAGCAAACGCTGTTGGAGAAACGGTGCCAATAGACTCGCTTGTCACAAACCCTCACTCTGTATAAACACAAAACAAAACAAAGAATCTACGAAGTATAATCAAGCAACGTGCAATAAAGTGAGGTAGGCCTGCATTTAGTTGATCTGTCAGAAGTCAAACAGCATTGTAATGTTTCATTGGCCAATTGCCCTTTTGGGACTGTTTTCCCATAATGAGAGGGGGTAGAAGACTTAGGTGGTAGTTTTAATGAACCAGGGGTTCCCCCCACCCCAGACTTTCTTGTCCCGCTCACTCTGAAATGTTTGGGTGCCTTAAGTTGTTTTCTCTCTCCTACTTAAGCAATACTTCCATTGTTTAAAATTCTTAATCTCCAATTCCTAGTAAATTGCCCAAGAGCAAACTGGTAAAAACAATGTTGGCTACAATTAATTTGAAGATAGATAACATCTGTTTACCCAAGGAACTCTTATAAATTTTCTAAATGTATTTTTTTTTTTTAAAGCAGCCACTTTTTTTCTCTAAGTTACTTAATATACTTTTTCCAGGCAGAGCTGCCCCTTGGCCTGCTTATCAACACTTTTTACATTTTCAATTGAATATTTCTCTTATATTTAGGCAGCTTTCATAGTTTGGGGGTGTTTTTGGTTTTTTTTGTTTTTGTTTTTTTTTTTTTTTTTCCAAAAAGAAAAGCCTGAAACCTCTAATAGGATGATCCATTTTTATGACCTATTCCTGAAAAGAGCAAAGAACTTTCTATACACAGCAGAGGCAGGATGTGAGAGACCTCGGTGAGGTCACTCCTTGTTAATCTTTGAGGCAGAAAAGGTCAGCTAACTCAGTGTCCATTATGGGGTCTCAGTTCAATAAATTAATAACAAACCTAGAACACAGACTAACATTTGCTCTTAAGAATGAGGTAGACCTCTGTGCGACAAGGGACACTTCTCAAGATAAATTCTGTGAACAGTGTTCATTCATTCAACAACTATGGAGTGCATGTCTTCTAAAGGCCAGGTACTATCTGAGCCCTGCGGACACAGAACTTAAGATAGACAAGACCTCTGATTCACTTGCCTACTTTAATAAAACCATATTTCTATCTGTGAGGCCTTTTTTTAAGTGTTTGTTTACTTATTTATTTTTGGAATCTCTACACCCAACTCAAACTCACAACCCTGAGATGAAGAGTCGCTGTTCTTCTGACAGAGCCGGCCAGGCACCCCTATGTGTGAGGATTTTAAAAATAAGTATTTGTGTGTGTGTGTGTGTGTGTGTGTGTGTGTGTGTGTGTGTGTTTGCGTGTTTGCTCTGCAAGTTTCTGGTATATACCTAATAAAATGTTAAAGTGATTGCCTCTGGGAAGGGGTAGGAGGGTCTGAGGTTAGAGGGAGACTTCTTTGTTTCTGTGTATCCACACACATGTATTACTTTTTCTACTTAAGATACATTTTTAAAATGAATATTCTGATAATTATAGGCACTATTTATTTTTAATAAAGATTTTATTTATTTGAGAGACAGAGCACAAGCAGAGGGAGGGGCGGAGGGAGAGGGAGAAGCAGGCTCCCGCTGAGCATGGAGCCTGACACGGGACTCAAACCCAGGATCCTGGGATCACTCGAACCCAAGATCCTGGGATCACTCGAACCCAGGATCCCGGGATCATGACCTGAGCCAAAGGCAGATGCTCTACCAACTGAGCCACCCAGGCGCCCCTGTAGGCAGTATTTATAATCATCACTGTAAATATGTAAGCATTGTTGGTTAGGGCGAAGGAGTCCTTGCTGGCTGGAAAGTTGCAAAACCATGAGTGGAAATACTCCTTGTCCAACAAACCCATCTTTTATTGGATGTATGACTGATCAGTAATGCTTGTTAAATTGAGTAAAGACTATGCTATAGAAATGGAAGCAAGAGGCAACCCCAAATGGAAAAGTATAAACACAAGAGAAATAGGACACTGTAATAATATTAAATAAACACCAGTAAAGGATGGGCTGGTGAGAATGCTTGGTCTATACCAAGAAAACAAGGAAATAGTAAATCGGGATAGGTACTATGCTCAGGGGAAATTTAGAAGTCGGTTAGAACGGTGGCGAGGCGGGTGAAGCCACGTCTGGGCACCGTATCTGACACGGTAGCTAACTCAGAAGGGCCCTCAAGAGAGGAACGCGGACAAAGCGAGGAACGCTGCAGGAGCAGGATGAAACTTCCACCCCAAATCTGGTCCAGACGTCAAAACTAATGATCCCACGCATACGCCAAGAGGTACGAAGAGGCTCGTTACTCCTATAACAAGACTTTTTGGGGTGATCAGGGCCTCCCAGGTGTATCCAGAATGGCTCGGGAGGACAGGGAGAGCAGACTGAGGGGGGCGGGGGGGGGGTCAGGCCAGCGTGAGGGTCCTGTAGGTGGGCAGTGGCTTATGAGGGTGTTTGAACCCCCTCAAAGGGGGGAGCCGCCATCAAAGGAGGGAGCCTCTCGCAGTCTGTCAGCCCAGCCATAGGTGGGGCACAAGGAGAGGAGGCTTATAAGCCTCAGAAGTCAAACATGAACGAGAGGGTTAGGCTGTTACAGAAGGCTGATGGGTGAAGAATCCTCCATCCTTGCATTTCCATGTGAAGAAGACAGACTGGGAGAGAGAATTCTAAAACCCACTGCCCTAGGTTTGAAGACTGTTAAGTCCCCAGGCTACTGCTCTGGAGAGAAAGAGACACCCAGCAGATGCAAGTAGAGGGTAAACCAGGCATGAAAAAGAGGACAGAATGAATTATAAATGCCAGGCAACCTCCAAGGGGACCTAAGGAGTGAGTGGATTTGCAGGCAGGGTCGCACAGTGTCAGAAAGCAAGGACAGAATTTGAAGTTGAAGACAAACGACAGGAACTCATGGGAGAGGTTTTACATAAGAAAGGCAAAAATAAATAAAATACCAGCGTTAAATTTTTTCTTCACATCAATTTTGCTTGGCAAAATATTTGAGGTGATAGGACCAATATAAAAACAAAGTTAGAAGATACATCTCGGAAAAAAACCAAGAAGGAAAATAGGGTCTCTCCAAAAGAAAGGGAGGGAGGGCTGATAGGGAGCAGAACAAGGGGGTTAGGACGCCGGGGCTCAGGCTCTGCAACAAGGGAGTGAAGGCTCAAAACTCAGTCCTGTGGCTTACTCCGTGTGTAACTCTGGGTGACTAAGCGACTTCACTTCTGTGAGCCTACGTCCCCCCCCCCCGCCCCCCGCCCTGCAAACTGGGGTAAGACCAGGAATGACCCAGTGAGTGTCACGAGATAGTGTACACACCCTACTGAGCACAGGGCTACAAGTTTAATGTTGGTATTTACATATGAATACAAAAAGATTTTGAGCCGACTTGGCCAACAAACAAAACAGGGAGAAAAAGGAGTGGGGGCGGTGGCGTTTTGGAGTTGACGTCATCTCATGTAATCCCCACAACAGCCCTACGAGGCACGTCAACGGCGCTCGATGGACCTGTACCAAGATGGTTTTTTTGCTACTCCTGAACGAATATCTTTTAAGTGGAAGAAGGGAGGCAGAACAATGGGTCTAGAAAAAATAGAAATGGAGAAGTCTGCAAACGTGTAGGCGTCCGAGGCATGGAAGCAGAATGGGAAAATACATTTGAGGATAAAAAAAAACAAAAGGAAAAATAATGGCCATATGTATATTGTGTTGAAAAAATATGCAGTTTGTGGGAAATTTCTTGGCTAGGCAATGGGGAAAATTGTATGTAAATGTGTAAATGGTTAAGAGAGCTATTATAATTAAAACCTGTGAGCGAGAGATAGGAAATTGGGCAAAATAAAAAGTACTTCGCCCATAAGATAGTATAGAGATGGGGTGTTCTTGAAACGGTTTTTGATAATGTTCTAACCAAGGCAGTTTTTATGGCCAAACTCTTTTAACTGTTGTTTGAAGGTGAGGGAGGTGCACCGTGAATGGCCAATATGCCCCAAATCCCCAAAACTCCTCGTAAAAGTCACTTCATTGCCACTCTCTTGTTGTTTTGTTGATTTCGTGTTCGTTTTGCCTTCACAGTCATTTCAAATGACTGTCCTGGGACAGTGTGAAAGGACAGCATTCTCTGGGTATGCGTACAAACATTAGGCGGAGAAACCAATCCCACTGCCACTTTTTCAACGGTTGGTAGCAGTCCGTGCATCTCACAGGTGGCTAGAGTTTTCCCACTTGAAATTTCTCCACATTGAGTTTCTGAAGAGCCACGAGGTTTGGAACTGAGGAGCAGAAAGAAAACGTGAAGGGAATCTCTCAAAATGAAAACAGCAGTTGGGTATTATAATTTCAAAATAATGTGAAGAACCGTTGAATGGCGAAGTCAAGAGAACAAGGCTTTGGGGGTCCTGTCCTCTGTTCCATCTGCCTTTTGTGATGTGCACTGAAACACAAGTCCTCCCCCTGGGCTCCAAGATCCAACAGGTGCTGAACTCCGGGGAGGACCCAGCCTCTCTCTGAAGACTTTTCATCCATGCAGAAGCTGTAGCTGAGGCAGGTAAAGAATGGAATCTGTCCACCCGGGCTCTGTGGGTTCTGAAGAGTTTCTGCGAAATTTTGTCAACTGAATCCAAGCTTATACAGAATGAATTTATATTTGCACATTAGAATAAAAAAGGCAAGAAGTCACAGGCCTCAGGCATACGATGGTGATCAATTCATTAAGCGGGGCATTCTACCTTCCTGGTTTATATACTCAGGAAGGGTTTGTAGGACTGAACATGGGCTATCACTTCATAACAAGCTTGGGCTGTAATTAGCTGAGAAACTGTTCTCCCTCTAATGATGACAAATGGGTCATTTTGAATTTTAAAGGAGAGGATATTTTCTAGAGGGTTTTTGCGTGTGGGATTTTGCTTACTCTATATCAAAGCAGTCTTATGGAGACTCCCAGGAACTAGTATTGAGGAAAGGCAGGACGAACAACCAACAACAATAAAACAAGCAAACCTTTGCAAGAAACAGTCTCCATGCTCTGATTTGTTCTGGAACGAGAGTCCTTTATTATGAAAGTCTTCCTTTTCCCCATCTGTTCATAGGGATGATCAGATTGATTTAAATTCTCAATATTTTATCCAATTAACAATTCTAACAGTGAGTTGTAATTTACATACAAGAAACTGCGCCTATTTAAAGTGCAGAATGTAAATTTTAACATGTGTACACCTGTAAAACCATTATAATCAAGATCATGCACATGTCTGGCAGACCCCAATATTTTCCATGACCCTTTACTGTCTCCTCCGGTTCCTTTCCACCCTCTGCTACCATCCCCAGGCAACCCCTGATCCATTTTGTCACCGTAAATCAAATTGCATTTCCTAGACTTTTATATGAGTGGAATAATACACATGTTCTATTTGGTGGGGGTGTCCGGCTTCTGGTGCTGAGTATAATCATTTGGAGACTTATCCATGTGGAATTCCGCTGGATGAATATTCTCGAGCTCCCTTACCCGTTTCTCTATTGATGGACATTTGGGTAGTTGCTAGTTTGAGGCTCTCCTAAGGAGGGCTTTTATAAACCTTGATAGAAAAATCTTTGCATGGACGCATATTAGAATCCTCTTGACTAAATACTTAGGAGTTGAAGAGCTGTATCCTCTGCTATATGTGTATTTAACTTTTTAAGAAACTGGCAAACTTGTTCCAAGTGGTGGTTCCATTCTATATTCCCATGAGCCTTGTAGGAGTTTCCAGCTCCTCCAGGGGTTGTCAACACTTGTCATTAAATATCTTCTTAATTTTAGACATTTTACCGAGTGTGTAGTGGTATGGCATTATGGTTTTAATTTATATTTCCCTAATGATTAATGATATTGAGTACTTCTTAATGTGCTGGTCCTATCTTCTCTGGTGAATTTACTGCTGAAATTTTTGGCTGCTAAAGAATCGGTTTGTTTTCTAATTATTGAGTTTTGAGAGTCCTTTATATATTCTGATACAAGTCATTGATCAGACATATGCTCTGAGATGATTTTCTACCAGTCTGGCTTGTGGTTTCTTTTTGTCTTTGTTGTTGTTGTTGTTGTTGTTTTTTTTTTTTTTTTTTATATCCTTCCTATGTGCAGAAGTTTTTTTTATTCTGATGAACTCAGATTGAACAATTTGTTTTTTTATGATTTGTGCTTTTGGTGTCGTAAGAAATCTTCGCCTAACACAAGGTCACAAAAGTTTCCCCCCGTTTTCTTATAGACGTTTTATAGTTTTAGGTATTACATTTAGGCCTATGGTTCATTTTAAGTTAATTTTTTTATATGTTGCAAAATATGGATCAAAGTTTTGTTCGTTTATTATGTTTTTTAACATGAGGGTATCTAGTTGTTCCAGATGAAAAGACTCTCAATTCTCCACTAGATTGCATTGGCAATTTTGTTGAAAATTAGATGCTGAAAAAAAAATGTGTGTCTGGACCCTTTAATTCCATTAATCTATTTCTTTAATCTATTTATGTATGCTAATAGCATGCTGACTTGATTGCTTTCGCTTTGTAATGATTCTTGAAATGTTAGTGTTAGACCTTAAATTTTGTGTTCTTTTTCAAACTTGTTCTGATTATTCTCGATCTTTTGAATTTTCATGTGAATTTTAGAATCGGCTTGTTACAAACTCTATAAAAACGCTTGCTGGGATTTTGGTAGATTGTGTCAGGAGAAGCAAAAACAACACTGAGTGTCCATTTATTTAAGTCCTCTTAAATTTCTCTCAGCAGCGTTCATAGTTTTGTGTGCAAGCCTTTCATATCTTTTGTTCCACTTACTCCCTGAGTTTTCATATTTTCTGGTATCATTGTAAACAATATGTCTGGTATTTTTAGTTTTTGAATCTTCATTGCTAGTATATAGATGCAACTCTCGTATCTTGATCTCGTATCCTGAAAACTCACCAAACTCATTTATTGCCTCTCAGGCAATATAGATCTTATGAGATTTTCTACATAAGGGATCATGTCATTTGTGAAAAACAGTTTTACTTTCTCCATTTCCAGTATAGATGCTTTTTATTTATTCTCTCTTGCCTTATCACATTGGCTAGAATCTTCCATTTTGAGAGTGGGCACCCTTGCCTTGTTCCTGATCTTAGGGGAAAATCATTTAGTTGTACAGCATTAAGTATGATGCTAGTTAGAGGATTTTAAGTAAATGGCCTCTATCAGGTTGAGGAATTTTTCCTTCTATTCTTCATTACCAGAGAGTTGTTTTGTTTTTTGTTTTTTGTTGTTTTTTTTTTTCAAGAATGGATATTAGATTTTCTCCTCTGACTGTCTGAATCTCTGGAGATAGTGACATACAATTTTTATAGTTATAGATATATATTTTTAATCTGTTAATATAAGTTACACCGATGGATTTTTGTATTCAGATGAATCCCCATGTGCCACTGGCCTACACTGATGGGTTTTCAATGTCAGAATAATCTTGCATTCTTGGGATAAACTTTACTTGGTCAAAATGTATTAATTATCCTTTTCACATATATTGGATTCCATTTGTAAAAATACTTTTTAGGATTTTTGTTACCTGTGTATATTACATAAAGATACTGGTCTGCAATTTCTTTGTAATATCTTTGTCTGGTTTTGGTATGAGTCATCTCTGGACTCATGGCATGAGTTGGGAAGCATACCCTCCTTTTCAGTTCTTTGGAAGAGCCTGTGAAGAATTTGTGAATATTTGGAATTCACCACTGCTTCCATATGGCCCTGGAGTTGTCTTTGTGGGAAAATTTCCAACTATTCCATTTCTTTAATAGGACCTGAATAGCCCTAATCTATCTTTCTTCCTGAGCAAGGTCTGGCAATTTGTGTCTTTCAAGAAATTTGTCATTTCATCTATCAAGTTTATTGGCATAAATTTGTTGACAGCGTTCTCTTATCCTTTTAATACCTATGGAACCTCTTGTGGCGTCTTTCCCATTCCTGGTACTGGTAACTTTGGTACTGCATTCTTTCCTAATCACTCCAACTGGTTTTAGTTGTTTTAGTTTCACTGATTTTTATCTACTGTTTTAGGTTTTTATTTTCTTAATTTCCATTCTGATTGTTACTTCCCTTCTCCTGCTTACCTTGAAATTAATTTGTTCTCCTTTCTCTAGCTACTTAAGGTAGAAGCTGAGGTCATTAATTTGAGATCTTGCTTATTTTCTCCCTCCCCACTGATCCCCCACAACACGAGCAACTATCAGTCTGTTTTCTGTATTTATCTGTTTTTTTGGCTTCTTCGTTCGTTTTGCTTTTGAGATTTCACATACAGGTGGAATGATATGGTATTTGTCTTCCTCTGTCTGACTTCTTTCACTTAGCATAATAACCTCTAGGTCCATCCATGTTATGTAAATGGCATGATCTCATTCTTTTTTATGGCTGGGTAACATTCCCTTGTAAAATAAACACCACATATTCTTCATGCATTCATTTACTGATGGAGTCTTGGGCTACTTCCGTATCTTGGCTGCTGTAAATAAGGCTGCTATAAACATAGGGGTGCATAGATCTTTTTGAATTGGTGTTTCTGTTTCCTTTGGGTAAATATCAATTAGATTACTGGATCATATAGTATTTCTTTTTTTAATTTTTTTGAGGAACCTCCAAAAAAGTGGCTATAGTGACTATAGCAATTTACATTCCCATCGACAGTGTGTGAGGGTTCCTTTTCCTTCTCATCCTTGTCAACACTTGTTATTGTCTTCTTGATTCTAGCCATTCTGACAGGTGTAAGATGATACCTCATTGTGGTTTGGATTTGCATTTCCCTGATGGTGAATGATGCTGAACACATTTTCATGTGCTTGTTGACCAACTATTATGTCGTCTTTGGAAAAATGTTCAGGTCCTCTGCCCATTTTTTAATTGGATTGTTTGTTTCTGATGTTGAGTTGTGGGAGTTCTTCATGTATTTTGGATGTTAACTTTATCAGATAAAGTTATTTGCAAATATTTTCTCTCATTCAATAGGTTGCCTTTTTGTTTTACTGGTGGTTTCCTTTGCTGTGCAAAAGCTTTTTACTTTGGTGTAGTCCCAATGGTTTATTTTTGCTTGTGCTTCCTTTGCCCTAGAAGAGAGATCTAGAAAGCTGTTGTTAAGGCTAATGTCAAACTGCCTAGTTTTCTTCTAGGGGTTTGTGGTGTGAGGTCTTGATCTTTCTTATTTTCTAATATGACCATTTCTTGCTATAAATTTTCCGCCAAGTCTTGCTTGCATCCCCCCAATTTTGATATGTTGTGTTTTTATTTTTATTTAGTTCCATATACTTTGTAATTTCCCTTTTGATTATTTTTCGACTCACATGTTACTTAAAAATGTTTTATTCCGCTTCTATTTATCTGGAGACTTCCCTTAGATTTTTCTGTTATTTCTAACTTAACTCCATTATGGTTAGAGAAGATACTTCGTATGGTTTGAACCTTAGATCATATTCAGGGTGATAAAATAAAATTTTCTATCTTGGTAAATGTTTCATGTGCACCTGGAGAATATGTATTCTGTTTTCGTGAGGTGAGGTGTTTTAGAACTGTCAAATAGAACCAATTGGTTGATAGTGTTGCCTCAAGTGTTGAATGTCTTTACTGATTTTCTGGTTAAATGTTCTACCGATTATTGAGAGAGGGGTATTGAACTCTTTTTTTAAACTGAGATATAATTGACACATAACACTGTATTAGTTTCAGACGTACGACATAGTCATTTGATACATGGATATACTGCAAAATGATCACCACGATAAAACTAGGCCACATTCGTCACCACATAGAATTGTTTTTTCTCGTGATGAGAAATTCTAAGGGTGGCTCAGTTGGTTAAGTGGCCAACTCTTGATTTCAGCTCAGGTCGTGATCTCAGGGTCCTGAATGGAGTCCCACCTCAGACTCTACACTCAGCATGGAGTGGAGTTTGCTTGTCCCCCTCGCCCCCCTCCCCCTCACCCCGCTCGCTCTAAAATAAAGTCTTTAAAACAAAAAAAGATCTACTCTTTTGGCAGCTTTCAAATACACAGCACACTATTATTAACTATAGTCACCATGCTGTACATTACATTCCCAGTCGTTATGTATTCTATAACAGGAAGCTTGTACTTTCTGGCCACCTTCACCCATTTTGTCCACACCCCAGGCCCTGCTTATTAACTGTAATTAATTCTATGTTATTTTAGCAATTGCCTTAGGACTTTTAGACTATGGTGAGTTATTGTCGTATCCTGTTTTCAAGTAATATACCACTTCTGTATGTATAATATTATTAGAACCTTAATCCACTTCCATTTCTCACTTTCTGATCTTTGTGCTATTGTCCTACGTTTTACTTTTTTACGTATGTCATGAACCCAACACTACATTATCACTATTACTGTTTAAATGGTCAATAATCCTTTAAAGATATTTAAATAATGTTAAAATTTATATATTTTATATATTTAAAATATACATAACATATACTTTCCCATGTAGTTACTACTTCATCCTTTTTTCATTCATTCATGTTTTTTATTCCTTTTGTAGATCTAGATTTCTGGCTGAAAATTTTAGTTGTTAGAAAGACTTGCATTAACGTTTATTGTAACTTTGGTGTGCTTCTGTATGTCTAGATGCGTCTTTAGTGGCTGCCTGGTTGGCTCAGTCAGAGGGCATGGGACTCTTGATCTTGGGGTTGTGAGTTTGAGCCCCACATTGAGTGTAGAGATTGCTAAAATAAATAAACTTTATTTAAAAAGCTATCTTTAGGGGCGCCTGGGTGGCACAGCGGTTAAGCGTCTGCCTTCGGCTCAGGGCGTGATCCCGGCGTTGTGGGATCGAGCCCCACATCAGGCTCCTCCGCTGGGAGCCTGCTTCTTCCTCTCCCACTCCCCCTGCTTGTGTTCCCTCTCTCACTGGCTGTCTCTATCTCTGTCGAATAAATAAATAAAATCTTTAAAAAAAATAAAAAAATAAATAAGAAGCTATCTTTATTTTGTCGTTACTTAAGAAAGAGATTTTTGTTGTGTACAGGATTCTAGGTTGAGTTTTTTCTTCCAGTGCTGCATATGGGCTGCTTCACAGACCTCTCTCGTTTGTATTCTATCCATTGAAGAATCTGCTACTAATCTTACCTTTGTTCTTTTTTTATATGATCTCTTTTCCTGTGGCTGCTTTTCAGTTTTTCTCCTCCTTAATAGTTTTTAGCAATTTCCTTATGATATACTTTGGTATAGTTTGTCATGTTTCTTGTGTTTGAGTTTCATTAGACTTCTTGGTTCTGTGGGTTTAATATATACTCTTCATAAAATGAGGAAATCCTTAGTTTTTAAATAGTAACAAATATTTAATAGTAAGAAATATTTTCACACTCCCCCATGAAATAGAATTCTGTATTGTATGGCAGTAAGTATCCATAACCAGGAGATATACCAGCAATTCAGATAATGTTTTATATGTTACTTAACATTTTTGGCTCATGCATATTTTAGTATCTTCCAAGCTTTGAATAATTTCAATCTAGGGTATATGGCTTTCCAGTAAATTTTGTGAATAGACTAGCTCATATGAGTTAGGTTTTTTTTTAAATTGCATGCTCCAGTGTACAATATCAGTTTAATAAAAGAAGCCCATGTGCAACTGAGAATTTGGGGTAGGGGGCAAAAGTTTTCCTACTGATTTTATATAATAGTTGCAAAATATCAAGATCATTATGTTTTCTATTTTATAATAGCAGTAACACCAAAATTGGTACCTAAAAATACACTTGATAAGACCTATGCAGTACTTTTGTAAGGAAAACCAAAAATTTCTGTGGAATATAGAAAGTGCGATTAAATAGAGCCATAACTTACTCTTGGATGAGAAGATCTGATATTATGTAAATGTCAGTTATTTGTAAACTAATAGAATAACTAACAAAATCACAATAGCCTTGTTTTTCACAATGCCAAAATGATTCTAAAGTTCACCTGGAAATATAAAGCCTAGGGAAATAGAGTAATTCTGGGCAATAAGAAAAGTGGACTAGTTACTTCCACAAGGTAAGAATATGTACTATGAATAAAGAGTAATTAAGACCATGTAGCAATAGACTTGTTACATGTGGGAGCTTGATTCTTGCTTCATTCTTATGTCAAAATCAATTACAGACAAAGATTTAAATGTAAAGAAAAACTATAAAAAGATTAAATAAAACATGAGTAAATTATTCATATCCTCTAAGAGTGGGAAAAGCCTTTCTGAAAATGCCATAAAGCACAGAATGAAAAATCTGACTAAAGTAAAACTTAAAACAAAACATAGGAATAAAATTTTACCTAGAAGAACAGTAACAACAAAAAACCCACACTGTGAACAGTCAAACAATAGATTGGGGGAAAATATTTGCAACTGATGTCATGGGGAAATGGCTAGTTTCATTATTTCATTTCATGAAATACATTTTTGTATGTTTATATATTTTATTGATTTAATAATGGAAAGTAATGGGCACAGAAGGAAAAGAGACAATTCAAAGAAGAAATGCAAATGATTGAGAAACAGAAAGGCACAGCCTCACTAGTAAGTTCAAATTAGGCAAGAAAAGAACATATTTTATTTTGACTTTATCAGATTTAGGGAAGTGACAGATTTGCAGTGGCCAATATGTGGGAATATATTAACTACAATAAGGCTACATTACTGTCCCGGAGAGCAAACAGTAGCGTGGCTTCAGAAAGATGCTTATTTCTCTTCTGTTCAACACTCACTCCCTCTGTGCATGGTCCAGATCCCTTTGGACGGCTTTGCAAGTGGGGCCCTTGGCCTGGGCCCCGGGACCCAGCCTCCTTCCTGGGCTCTGAGCTCTGTGTCAGGCAGCCTGGGAACGGCCTCCTTCCTCTGAGGGCTTTTGAGACTTGCTCCGCAGTGCCAGCGGGCCCTTCCAGTTCATGTCCTGTCTTGCCTCTGGTCAGCTGGCCACAGTGTGCTCTCCCAGGCTGCTCTGAAGCCCTGCTGACCAGGGACAGGCGGTCCTTGTGCGGATGGGGCTGCTGCTCTCACTGGGCACAGGGGCCCTGGCTTCTGCTTCTCTCTCCGGGCGGGGTGTGGAAGGCAGGGCGCGCGCAACAGAGAAAGAGAGCAGGGTCTGCACTTGCCGTGACGATGGCCTAGAGAGCTCAGGCAAAGGCCCCGCCGGGAAACCTGTTGCTGTACATTTATGCTGTAAAATTCTGAATGGTAACTTGAACAGGAGTGCAAAATGAATTACGGTTCCTAGTTGCTGCATACTGTGGCTACGACTCGCATTTGCCCTCATCGTCCATAAAGCACAGTAACAACGGTTAAGGCCCTGGGAGTCGCTGAGTGATGTACTCTCAGGAGTAGTAATGTGCCAGCATTAAATAAATGGTACCAGGGGACTGCACAGGCAAGATAACCCTGCACTGTTTCAGGACAAACCAATTCCCAAGAGCTACGGTATTTAAAGCAGTAGCACTGTTGCTCCTGCTTTTTCTAGGCGGGATATGCTGTTCGCCAGGAAGGGTGCATTGACAAGACAGAGCATTTCTGGACTTCACCAGGAAGATATGATGCATTTATTGAACAATCAACAGGCATTTAAATACTTCTCATTATTCTAAATCTTCATCATAAGTCACTCTTCTTTACATAGGTTGATGAATTTTGTAATAGACATTTTAAAATTTAACTGTATTTATCATCAGGAAGAAGTAGAGTGGTGGGTTTTTTTGTTTTTGTTAAGACTAAGAAGAATCACATCAAAGTTTGACAATGATTGTGTCTAAGTGTTGGCTTCGTAAGAGACTTTGTTTATCCTGTGTCCTGTGATGTCCCACTAGGTTGGAAAATAAAGACAAACTTGACCATGTTCACATAGCTAGTTAAGTAGTGGAAACAAATTCTCTTTGAGTCCAAAGCCCATACTCTTTTTTTTTTTTTTAAGCTAAAAACCTTAAAAAATAAGGAGTGTTAAGTTATATAATTAAAAAGATACAAACAGGCATATGGTGAAAAATAAGTCTTCTTTCCAACCTCGTTGCTTTCCCCAGGGGTAACCACTGTTACTTTGTATCCTTCAAGAGCTGGAAAATGAAGGTTGTGTGTGTGTGTGTGTGTGTGTGTGTGTGTGTGTGTGTGTGTCCTTTTAAATGCACGCGGCAGTTCCCTCCCCCGCCCTTTCCCCCAGGACCTGGCTGTTTCTCTTAATGCAGCCTGGAGATCTGATCCTCTCGGACACAAAGAGCAGCCTCTGTCTTTTAACAACTGTACAGTATTCTTTTAAATGGTTGTTTGCATCCTAGTTTATTCACCTGTTCTCCGTCGATTGCTATTTCCAGCATTATCGAGCTTCACACTCTCACACGTGCTTAGAAACACAAGTGGAGAATAGGTAGGGTACGTTCCTGCGTGGACGCACTAGGTCAGAAGGGATCTCAGAATATGTTGCCAAACGCTCTCCACTGAGGCCAGTACCAGTTGGGCACTGTCACCAACAGCACATGCGTGTCTTTGCCCCCAGGCTTGCCTGCTTCTCGAGTTTCTCTCTTCCCTGTACTCAGTGCACTGCTGCCTCAGTCCCAACTCCAGAGTTGTGCTAGTCTCATTGAGTGTGGCCAAGTCCATCTAATGTCTCTGAATCACCTTCTTCAACAGAGATAATACTCCTTTTTTACAGTTTCTATCCAGATTAAAGGAGATACGTGAAAGACCAAACATGACACAAATGGGAAGCAGAATCAATATTTTCATATATTCTCTGTATAAATAGCTCTTGTGCTTTCCCTCTCCTTCTCTCCTTCTGTTCTTAGCACAGCAACTGTTGAGGCTTTGTTATGCATCTACCTGCTTTCTCTATCTTTCCCCCGTGCCCTTGTTTCCGTCTCGCTGAAACGGATGGTCCAATGATTCATCCTGGCTTTAAGTTCTAGTTGTGTTATTCTCCTGCTGTAACAACAACAAAAAGAATGTAATTAAGAAAGTTCTGTGCCTTATTTTGTATTATCGAGCCCCACCCTACCTTTATAAGCGATTTTCCACCGCTGCCTTTGGACACTGTTAAATGTAAATTTCCTTTCAAATGCTCCTGCCTGGGCGCAGTGATATCATGTGCATAATTACCAGCACAGCCAACTGGCCTAATCAGGGTAAACTTGAGCGTTCTGAACAGAAAGCCCACCTCAGAGAGGCAGCTGTCAAAAGTGCATCTACTACCTGTATATTGATTAAAACCAGACAGATGCTTTGTTAATTAGCACAGAGTGTCAAAATTGGGTTTTTATTAAATTGATAGCTTGTAATTAACATGATGAATGTTAGGGGCTCTCACTGAGAAATTAAAGGTATTCAAGATACGTATTAATAGCTTAGCTTATTAAATGCTCTGATACTCCCTATTATTTCACGAACTGCTTTAAGAATCCAGCAAGTTCTAAATTCTTTACTCTTAGAGATGGTTCCCAAAGCTTGAGTGCCTAACAAACTTCTTTTTTTTTTTTTTTTTAAAGATTTTATTTATTTATTCGACAGGATAGAGACAGCCAGCGAGAGAGGGAACACAAGCAGGGGGAGTGGGAGGGGAAGAAGCAGGCTCATAGCGGAGGAGCCTGATGTGGGGCTCGATCCCATAACGCCGGGATCACGCCCTGAGCCGAAGGCAGACGCTTAACCGCTGTGCCACCCAGGCGCCCCATTGAGTGCCTAACAAACTTCTAACTGGAGATTGGTCTAAGGATTTCTTGTTGTTTGTTCATTAAAGGATTATTATCACATCAGGTATAAGTGAACCTTTCATGCAAAGTATGATCAAATCACCCAAAATGGTAGAAGCTAGATAGAACTTCACTATACTTAGAAGACGTAATACAGGAACAGTTTGAGGCTTCCTTGTAACAGATGCTTAACAAATATCTATGAAACAAATAACAAAAGAATAATAAAAGCATACCAAATGGCTATGATTGGTAGAATTATCTAAGACTTACTTTCATTGTATCCTGTAAACAAGGTTGTGGGGGAATAGTTAACCCTGATCCATCTTAAACTTAGGCTTTTATAAACAAAAGTCCTAAGAGTTATAGGTGACAGAATTGTCTTGGATCAGCTGGAAATAACTGGACATATATTTTTAATGACCTGAATATCTTTCCACTTCTATAAACAGCCCATGTTAGCGTGCCTGCATGTTCCGTTAGCCTCTCTGGAACACCCGCTGTGAATACCCAAATTCTGTATCTTCACGAAGCCTGCCCATTTCTCAGGTCCCATACCCCGTCAATTCCAATAGTGCGCAATCTTTTGCCATTTACTGTGCTTTGTAATATCTTTGTGGTACAGTTTATTGTTTTGTTTTTTATGTTTTTAAAATATATCCATTTATTTTAGCGCGAGCAAGCATGTGTGAGTGGGGGGAGGAGTAGAGGGAGAGAAGTAGACTGCCCAGGAAGCACAGAGCCAGACCCAGGGCTTGATCTCACAACCGCGAGACCACAACCTGAACCAAAACCAAGAGTCAGACGCTCAACCGACTGAGCCACCCAGGCGCCCCTGTGATACAATATAAAGCGTTTTCAAGGACCAAGTTTCTTTTACTTACTTATTTATTTATATTTTATTTTATTCTTATTTATTATTATTCTTTACCTTTTGAATTCCTTCACCCATTTCTCCCTTCCCCTAGCCCCCACCTCTAACTACTACCAGTCCATCTCTGTATCCATGAGGCTGGTTTTTGCTTAAATTCCAACCGTAAGAGAAATCACGTGGTATTTGTTTTTCTTGGTCTTATCTCACTTAGCATGACACCCTCAAGTTCCATTTGTGTTGCCGTAAATGGCAAGATTTCATTCCTTTTAAAGGCTGAATAATATTCCATTGTGTGTGTGTGTGTGTGTGTGTGTGTGTGTGTGTGTGTGTTGGGTGTGTGTGTGTAATTTCTTCATCTATTGATGGACACTTAGGTTGTTTTAATATTTTGGCTATTGTAAGTAATACTGCAATGAACATAGGACTACAGACATCTTTTCGAGTGAGTTTTTTCATTTTCTTTGCATAAATACCCAAAAGTGGAATTGCTGGATTATATGGTAGTTCTTTTTTTATTTTTTTGAGAAACCATTTTACATTCCCACCAACAATGCAAAAGCGTTCCATTTCCTCCATATCCTTGCCAACACTTTATTTCTTGTCTTTTTGATACTAGCTATTTTAACAGGTGTGAAGTGATCTCTCACTGGGGTTTTGATTTGCATTTCCCTGATGATTAATGACGTTGGGCATATTTTCGTGTGTCTGTGGCATCTGGATGTCATCTCTGGAAAAAGACCTATTTACAGCTTCAGCCCATTTTTTTAATCCAGTTGTTTTTGGTGTTGAGTTGTCTGAGTTCTAGATGTATTTTGGATCTTAACCCCTCATCAGATAGATGCTTCGTAAATCTCCTTCCATCCGATAGGCTGCTGTTCCACTGATGGTTTGCTGTGTAGAAGATTTTTAGGTTGAGGTAGTCCTACTTGCTTATTTTTGCTTTGGTTGCTTTTACTTTTGGGGTCAATTCAAAATATCACCACCAACACCTATGCTTATGTTTTTGTTGTTGTTTTTAGTGGGGGAAGGTTTAATGGTTTCAGGTCTTTCATTCAAATCTTTAATCCGTTTTGAGGTGACTTTTGTGTGTGGTATGAGAAAGTGCTCTTGTTTTCCCAGCACTGTCTGTTGAAGAGACTGACCTTTCTCCATTGTGTGTTCTTGCCTCTGTCATAAATGAATTGACTGTATATGAGTGGGTTTAGTTCTGAGGTCTCTCTATTCTGTTCCATTGATGTATGTGTTTTTATGTCAATGTCCTACTGTTTTTGATGACTGTAGCTTTGTGACACAGTTTGAAATAAGGGAGCCTGATGACCTCAGCTGTGTTCTTTCTCAAGATTGTTCTGGCTACTGAACTTCTTTTGTGGTTCCATAAAATTTTAGGTTTGTTCTAATTTTGTAGAAAATGCCATTGGAATTTTGATAGGGATTGCATTGAATAAAGATTGTTTCGGGTATTAGAGACATTTTAACAATGCTAATTATTCTAACACATGAACATGGAATATCGTTCCGTGTGTGTGTGTGTGTGTGTGTGTGTGTGTGTGTGAGATCTTCAGTTTCTTTCATTAATGTCTCATAGTTTTCAGTCTCTTACCTCCTGGGTTAAATTTAATGCTAGGTATTTTATTCTTTTTGGAGCAATTGTAAATGGGGTTGTTTTCTTACTTTCTCTTTGATAGTTCATTATTGTATAAAATGCAACAGATTTTTGTGTATTGATTTTATATCCTGCAACTTGACTGAATTTGTTTATTCTCACAGTTTCTGGTGCAGTCTTTAGGGTTTTCTGTTAGTAAAACCATGTCATATGCAAATGGCTTAACTTCTTCCTTTCCAGTTTGTATACCCTTATTCATTTTTCTTGCCTACTTGCTCTAGTTAGGACTTCTGGTACCATATTGAATAAAAGTGGCTAGAGCAGGCAATCCCGGTCGTGTTCCTGATTTTACAGGAAAAACTTTCAGATTTTCACTGTTGAGTATGATGTTAGCCATGGGCTGGTCATACATGGCCTGTGTTACATTCATTGAGTTGTGTTCTCTCTATACCCACATGGTTGAGTTCTGTGTGGTTGTTGTTGTTGTTGTTTTTTTTTTAATCATAAATGGTTGTTGAATTTTGTTAAATGCTTTTTCTGCATCTATTCAGATCATATGATTTGTAACTTTCATTTTGTTAATGTAGTCTATCACATTGAGTGATTTGCAGCTGTCAAACCATCCTTTTATCCCTGGCATAAACCCCATTTGATTGTGGTGTATGATCCTTTTAGTGTGTTGTCAAATTTGGTGTGTTAATATTTTGTTGAGGATTTTTGCATCTGTGTTCACAGGGATATTGGCCTATAATTTTCTTTTGTAGCAGTGTTCTTGTCTAATACTGGATCCATGTAATGCTGGCCTCCTGGAAGGAGTTTGGAAACATTCCCTCCTCTTCTAGTTTTTGGGAGAGTTTGAAAAGGGTTTGTATTAATTCTTTGAATGATTGATAGAATTCCCTGGGGAAGCTGTCTCATCCTGGACTCCTGTGTGTTAGGTCTTTGATTCCTGATTCAATCTCCTTAATTGGTCTGTTCAGATTTTCTATTTCTTCATAATTCAGTCTTAGTAGGTTATATCTTTCTAGCAAATTAGAAATTTCTTTCATGTTGTCCAATGTTTTCTCATACATTTGCTCATAATAGCCCCTTATGGTCCTTTATGTTTCTGTGGTACCAGTTGTAACATTGCTTTCTGATTTTATTTGATTTCCTCTTTTTTATTTAAGTGTAGTTGAACTACAAGATAACGTTAGTTTTCAGTGTATAACATAGTGACTTGACAAATTGATACATCGTGCTATAGTCACCACAAGCGTAACTACCATGTGTCACCATACAACGCTGCCACGGGATCACTGACTCTGTTCCCTATGCTGTGCCTTTTATTCCCGTGACTTACACCATACCTGGAAGCCTGTACCTCCCTCTCCCCTGCACCCATTTGGCTCATTTCCCCCACCCCCTTCCCTCTGGCAACCAGTAGTTTTCTGTATTTATAGATCTGATTCTGCTTTTTTGTTTGTTCATTCATTCGGTTTTTTCTGTTTTGGATTCCAGAGATGAGTGAAGTCATATAGTATCAGTCTTTCTCTGTCTGGCTTATTTCACTTATTTCTCTGCTAGGTCCATCCACATTGCTGCAGATAGCATGATCTCATCCTTTTTTACGGCTGTGCAATATTCCCGTGTGTGTGTGTGTGTGTGTGTGTGCATAATATATATGTGATAAATATCACATCTCTCTTTTATCCATTTGTCTGGGGACACTTAGGTTGCTTCTCTTTCTTGGCCATTGCAAATGCTGCTGCAATAAATGTAAGGGTGCAGATGTCTTTGGGGCTAGTGTTTTCATTTTCTTTGGGTAAATACCCAGAGGTGGATTTATTGGATCAGGTGGCATTTCGATTTTTAATTTGTTGAGAAACTTTCATACTGTTTTGCACCGTGGCTGTACCAATGCACATCCCCACCAACAGTCTATGAAGATTCCTTTTGCTCCCTTCGTCAGCACCTGTTACTTCTTCTGTGTTTTATTTTAACCATTCTGACAAGTGTAAGGCGATCTCTCGTGGTTTTGATTTGCATTTCCCTGATGACGAGTGAGGTTGAGCATCTTTTCCTGTGTTGGCCACCTGGAAAAAAGGCCCGTGTAAGTCCTCTGCCCATTTTTTAATTGGATTGGTGCGTTGATGTTATATGAGATCTTTATATATTTTGGATGTTAACCTTTTATTGGATAGATCACTTGCAAATATTTTTTCCCATTCAGGAGGTTGCTGCTTTGTTTTGTGAATGGCTTCCTCCACCATTAATAAAAGCTTTTTATTTTTGCTTTTGTTTCCTTTACCTTAAGAGATATATCTAGAAAAATGCTGCTACAGCCAAAGTCAGACAAATTACTGCCTGTGTTACCTTGCAGGAGTTTTATGGTTTCAGGTCTCACATTTAGGTCTTAAATCCATTTTTAGTATATTTTTGTGTAGGGTGTTAGAAAGTGGTCCAGTTTCATTGTTTTGCATGTGGCTGTCCAGATTTCCCAGCACCAATATTGAAGAGACTGTCTTTTCTCCATTGTATATTCTTGCCTCCTTTGTTGTGGATTAATTAGCCATATAATTGTGGGTTTATTTCCAGGTTCTCTATTCTGTTCTATTGATCAATGTGCCGTTTTTGTGCCGGGACCATACTGTTTTGATTACTACAGTTTATAGCATGTTTGGTAGAATTCACCTGTGAATCCATATGGCCCTTTTTTATTACTGATTCAATTCTATTACTAGTAATTAGTTTGTTTCGATTTTCTATTTCTTCCTGATGCAGTTTTGGAAAATTATGTTCAGGACTTTATCCATTTTGCCTAGGTTGTCCAGTTTGTTGGCATATAATTTTTTTTATAGTATTCTTTTATAATCCGATGTATTTCTGTGATGTCAGTTATTTTAGTTTTTATTTATTTGGGTTTTTTAAAATGAGTCTGGCTAAGGGTTTATCAATTTTATTTATCTTTTCAAAGAACCAGATGTTGGTTTAGTTGATTTTTTTTTTTTTTTGGTCTCTGTCATTAATTTCTGCTCTGATCTTTGTTATTTCCTTTCTTCTACTCACCTTGGGCTTTGCTTGTTCTTTTTCTAGTTCCTTTAGGTGTGGGGTTAGATGGTTTGAACTTTTTCTTATTTTTGATGTAGGCCTATATTGCTATATATTTCCCTCTTAGAACTGCTTATGCTATGTCCCAAAGACCTTGGACCCCTGTGTTTTCATTTTTATTTGCCTCCACGTATTTTTTTATTTCTTCTTTGATTGATCCATTGACACCCATTGATTACTTAGTATCATGCTGTTTGACTTCCACATATTTGGCTTTTCCCAGTTTTTGTGATTAATTTCTAGTTTCATATGGTTGTGGTCAGAAAAGATGCATGGTATGATTTCATTCTTCTTAAATCGATTGAGATTTGTTTGGAGGCCTACCATGTGATCTGTCTGGAGAATGTTCAATGTGCACTTGAAAAGAATGTATGTTCAGTTTTGGGATGGAATGCACTGTATATATCCGTTAACACCCATCTGGTCCAATGTGTCATTCAAAGACACTGTTTTCTCATTGCTCTTTTTGCTTGGATGATCTATCCATTGATGTAAAGGGGGTGTTAAAGTCCCCTATTGTATTACCATTTATTTCTGTCTTTATGTCCATTTAATAATTGCTTTATGTATTTTGGTGCTGTAATGTTGGGTGTGTAGATATTTACAATTCTTGTATCTTCTTAGGTTGATTCATCATTATGTAATGTCCTTCTTTGTCTCTTGCTACAGTCTTTGTTTTAAAGTCTATTTTGTCTGATAAGAGTATTGCTACCCTGGCTTTTCCCCCCATTCCATTTGCATTAAATGCTTTTCATCCCTTCACTTTCACTCTGAATATCTCTTGGAGGCAGCAATTTTTTTTCAATCTATTCTGCCACCCTTTATCTTTTGATTGGAGAATTTAGTCCATTTAGATTTAAAGTAATTGATAGGCATGTACTTGTTGCCATTTATTTATTTATTTATTTCTGCTGTAATCTTTGTTATGTCCTCCCTTCTACTAAATTGAGACTTCTTTTTTCCTTCGAGTTCACTGAGGTATAAAAGTTAGGCTGTGCATCAGGTCTCCTTATTTCTTTATGTAGGCTTTTATTGCTGTGAACTTGCCTATTAGAACTGTTTTTTCTGTCCATTTTCATTTGTTTAAAGGTATTTTTGATTTCTCCTTTTTTTTTTCTTTGTCCCATTTGTTTATCATCATGTTGTTTAATCTCTACATATGTATGGATTTTCTGGTTTTCTTCATGTAATTGATTGCTAATTTCATACCATTGTGGTCAGAAAAGATGCTCCTATGTTGGGTACACAAATATTTACAAATGTTATATCCTTTTATTGAACGGATTCCTTTGGGGCACCTAGGTGGCTCAGTCGGTTAAGCATCTGCCTTTGGTTCAGATCATGATCCCAGGGTCCTGGGACCCAGCCCCATGTCATGCTCCCTGCTCAGCAGGGAGCCTGCTTCTTCCTGTCCCTCTGCTTCTCCCCTTGCTTGTGCTCTCTCTGTCAAATAAAGAAATAAAATCTTAAAAAGAAAGAACTGATTCCTTTATTGTTACATAATGCCCTTCTTTTTCTCTTATTATAGTCTTCTTTGTTTTAAAATCTGTTTTGTCTAATGTAAATACAGCTACTCCAGTTCTCTTTTGTTTCCGTTTGCATGGATATATTTTTCAATCTCTTAACTTCCACTCTGTGTGTCTCCTTACATCAAAAGTGAGTATCTTGTAGCAGCACTGAGATGGGTCCTGTTGCTGTTTAATCCATTCAGTCACTCTGTCTACTAAATGTAGAATTTAGCCCACTTATATTTAAAGTAATTACTGGTAGGTATGTACTTGTTTCATTTTGTTCTTGTTTTCTGGTTCTTTTGTATTTCTTCTCCTTTCTTCCTTCTCTTTCTCTTTTCTTGTGCTATTTGATTAATTTTCTGTAGTGGTATGCTTCGGTTCTTTCCTCTTTTATGTATATACTGCAGGTTTTTGCTTTGTGGAGCTTATACTATACTTATATTTTGCTATCATCGGGCTTATACATAACAACCGACATCTGTATCACAGTCTATTTTAAGTTGGTAACACTTAACATTGAATGCATTCTAGAACTCATCTTTAGATGAGCACTCTCCCCTACATTTTAAGTTTTTCATGTCCCATTTTACATCTTTTTATCTTGTGTTTCCTTTAACTAATTACGGTAATCATAGTTATTCTTACTACTATTTGTCTTAACCTTCATACTGGCTTTAAAAGTGGTTAATCTTCTACATTTACTCTATATATTTCCTTTCTAGTGAGATTTATTCTTTTCTATATTGTTACTAATTAGCACCCTTCCTTTTAGCTTTTAGAGAAGTCCCTTAACATTTCTTGTAAGGCTGGTTTAATGGTGATGAAAGCCTTTAGCTTTACTTGTCTAGAATAAATTCCTTATCTTTCTTTGAATTCTGAATGATAACTTTGCTGAGTAGTGTATTTTGGGAAGGGTTTCTCCCCCCCCCCCACCCCCACTCCTTTCAGTTCTTTAAATATATCATGCCACTCTATTCTGGTCTGCAAAGTTTATGCTGAAAAAAATCTACTCATAGTCTTATGAGGGTCTCCTGGTACATTAACAACTTGTTTTTTTCCTCTGGCTTCTAAGATTCTCTCATCTTAATTTTGACATCTTACTTATAATGTCTTAGTGTGGGTCTCTTTGGGTCATCTTATTTGGAATTCTCTGGGTTTCCTGGATGTGGATGTTTGCTTCTTTCTCCAGGTTAGGGAAATTTTCAGCCATTGTTTTTTTGAGGAAGACTTCTGCCCCTCTCTCTCCTCCTTCCGGGATTCCTATAATGGGAACATTAGTCCATTTGACGTTGCCCTGTAAGTGCTGTAAGCTATCTTTCCTCTTTTCATTCATTTTTATGCTGCTCAGATTGGGAGAGTTCTACTGCTTTGTCTTTGAGTTCACTGATCCTTTCTTCTGCTTCATGTAGTCTGTTAACTGCCTCTAGTGTATATTTTAGTTCAGTTACCATATTCTTCAGCTCTGCGACTTCTATGAGAAAGCTCTCATATTGTTCATCTCTTTGTTAAAGTCTCACTGTGTTCATCCATTCTTCTCCCCAGTTTGGTGAGCATCTTTATGACCATTACTTTGAACTCTTTAATAGGTAAATTACTTACTGCCATTTCATTGTTTTATCCCTCCTGAGTTTTTATCTTCTTGTTTAATTTGCGACATGCTTTTAACTTGCAACATGCTTCATTTTGCTTGACTCTGTTGGTTTCGAGGCATTAGATGAAGCAGCCACCTCTCCAGGCATTAGATGAAGCAGCCACCTCTCCTAGCTTTGAGGAAGTGAATTCATGCAGGAGGTAAACGCTGTTGTTCAATCCTGCCCTAGCTTTTGTCTCTCAAATATTTGTGCTTGTCCAAACAGCCTATTAGGTTTTTAATAGCTTCCAGTAGCTAAGGATGTACCAAGACTTGTGAATACCCCTTATAGTCATCCTCCCCCCCCTTCTTTTTTACAGTGGCTGGAGTTTAACTAGGTACATAGCCCCATAGCTAAAGCTAACATAGTCAAGTCTCCTGCAGGCCATGTGACTAAGTTCAGGATAAGAGTTAAAGTAACTTGGGCCTCTTGCATATAGTACTCTTCGAGAGGTGGCCGTGTCAGGGTGCCTAGGTGGCTCAGTCAGGTGTCTGCCTTCAGCTCAGATCATGATCCTAGGGTCCTGGGATCGAGCCCCGCATCAGGCTCCCTGCTCAGTGGGGAGTCTGCTTCTCTCTCTCCCCGTGTGTGCTTGCGCTCTCATTCTTGCCCAAATCTTTAAAAAGAGGGTGGGTGGCCATGTCTTTCTCTTGTCCCTTTCTTCCGTATTCATCATTTGGATTCAGATGTTGGCAAGAGCCGGAGCAGCCATCTTGAACCATGAGAAAGAACCCAGTTTCTTGAGAAGAGCAGAGCAGCAAAATATGAACTGAGTGAGGTATCCCAGACTGCTTATGCTCTGTTGAGAAAGGAATAAATTTCTATCTTGTATAAGCTATCTGGGTTTTTGTTACCGCAGAACTTGTACCCTAGCTCAGGGGCATATTGGAGCAGCACCGTCTTAGCCATAACGAAATACATTACATAACCAGCAACTGTTTATGGTATAGCTCCCAACAATTGAAAAGGCAAGGTACCCTGATTAAAAAGACAGTACAGTACTCTGGAGAAAAAAATTAAATGTTTCTTCAGCCCCGCCTCTCATAGTAAAAGCTTGAAAAAGTCTTAACACTGCTAAGTTTCTGTTAATCTACAGTACAGGGTTGTTGGGCAGAAACACTTTAAAAGTGTAATACAGCTTATAAAGAAATTACTATTTCCTCTGGTTTACAAAACAACTCCCGGCTTAGCGGTGCTAGCCTAAATCACTCAAATGATTCCTCTTCAAGATTTAAGACAGTGAAAAGAGGAGGATGATCTAAGCCACTTGGGGGATTGTCTCCAAGTGTAACAGCTAATATTTGAAAGCGAAGAATGCAGCATGTCACAGAGATCACTGGGACTAAATTAAAATTTTTAAATAATATGAGAAGAATTTAAAATTATTCTATCACAGCATTTGTTGGACAGTTTGTCCCAAATCTTCTACTCTGAAATGGTGTGTTTCAATCTATTCCTTAGTGAATATTTGGCAGGAATGATGAGAGGAGGTTGAAGGGATAGGGTGCCAAGGGGTCATTTTAACACATGAGCCTGGACACCAACCGAGTGTGTACACGCTCTTGAGAGGCGAAAGGAAATTAAACTGTACTAATGGATGATCAGATAGGTAAGGCAGTATTGGTGACAGAAGATCCTGCATGGTTCTGATCTCCCCCAGAACAGCCAACCTAGGTCCCCGTTTCTCAGACGCCACCAGGGCCCACAGAGCCAGAGCTCAGCTTCACCAAATCCTCGTAGAAGGGAGCTGAGCAGGGTAGCCCTGTTGGTTCTCTTTGAAAGAATTGGGTATTTTTTCTTAAAGCCAGCTTTGAGTGACTACTTGTCTCCAACAAAAAAATCCCAGAAAGTCAAATTTTCCACTGGGAATAAAAAATAAGCCTGAATTGTCAATAAAGTCTCCAAATTTGTGAATTGTATTAATTACAAGTTTTCCAAAATATATGGTGTGACTATGAAGGAATGGGATGAGCTACTCTAAAGATAATTATACCAATTCATCTGATGAATTCAAATTTCGTGAAGGTGTATGACAATTTTATCTGTACTTAGAAAGGCTCACTCAAAATCTATAGGTGTCTATGTCCTTGGAACAACTGACACAATCCATAAAATAACAATAAAAACGCTACATTAACTGCACTTAAAATGGAATTCTCGGAACTTGATGTACAAAATATATAGCTTATTGCATTTTTTAAGATTTAAGATAAAAGGAGCACCTGGGTGGCACAGTTGGTCAAGCATCTGATTCTTGGTTTTAGCTCAGGTCGTGATCTCAGGGTTGTGAGATCGAGCCCTGCACTGGGCTCTGCACTCAGCACACACAGTCTGCTTGGGACTCTTTCCTTCTCCCTCTGCCCCTCTGCTGGTGGTCTAAAGTTTTGTTGTTTTTTTTTTTTTTTTTGAATTTAAATCAAAATTGCAATAAAGCTGGAGAAAAAAAAAATAGGGAAAGCAAACATTTATAGAGTGTCCACTAGGATGCCAGGTGCCCTAATAAGAGGCCTCTTACCTCACCTCCCTTCAACTGTGTGAATGAAGTATTCTCCTCATTTCACAAAATGACAAATCTTAATGTATGAAGACAAAAAGATTATTATGAATGTTTTCAGCAAATCTAGGGTTTCAATCTAAAAACGTTTGCACTCAAGTTGTACCTTGGCTTCCTGAGATGGCTTAAACCTTTTTCATTGCGTTCAGTGCTGCTATTAGACTGTAATTCCCTTGGAGGCAGACAAGGAACTAAACTTCCTATGCTTCTGACCATGGACAGACCAGCAAAGGCACACTGAACGGACTTGTTGTTTTTCAGTAAGTGTGAAAACCAAAATGACTTTTTTTTTTAAATTTTTTTTTAAAAGATTTTATTTATTTGACAGAAAGACAGCCAGTGAGAGAGGGAACACAAGCAGGGGGAGTGGGAGAGGAAGAAGCAGGCTCATAGCGGAGGAGCCTGACGTGGGACTCGATCCCATAACGCCGGGATCACGCCCTGAGCCGAAGGCAGACGCTTACCCGCTGTGCCACCCAGGCGCCCCCAAAATGACTCTTAAATGAGAACTCTTTTTACACTTTCAGCCTTATTAAAATGACATACACCAAAAGAATATGAAAATACGCATTTATTACCAACAAAGTAGCATTTCCCACAGAGATTTTTCCCCCCAGTTATACACACACACGCAGATACACACTATAGCAGGACAAAATTACATTTTTCATATACTAAAGATTCATACTCCAAAGAAAATAAGCACATGTCCAAAAGACAATCAGAAAGCAGCAAAAAAATCTTTTACTTTGAACACTAAAAATCTGTGAATAGAGACTCTCTCCTTTGGCAAATCAATGAAGATTTTGTCATTAAAAATACCTGTCACCTTCAGGTTTTAAATATTTTATTCATCAAATCAGACTTTAACTTGGCGTTTTTACAATTTGTATGTAATTAGAAGTCAACTTCTGCAGAAAATATATGAAGTTTTAAGTGGCTGAGAATATAATGTTAGACATATATTCTTATTAATATGTTAATTATACATAATTTTTCCTTTACAGCTCAAAATCCAATGTAAAACTATTTGTCCAGTAGAGAAATAGAAAATGCTTACAAACAAGGTATAGAGTAATTACTGCCACATGTAAAGTGAAATGTACTTGACTCCCCCCCCAAACACGCCTCATCTTCAAGCTCCTTTTTCACACTGATAATCATTTTGCAGAAATAAGATACCCAGCACTAACTCAGACAATAAGCAAATGACAGCAAGCACATATTAGTAAAGATATTTTGGTGGAAAACAAAGTATTAAACAACAGAAACATTTGGTAACAACATCCACTTACTAATAGGTTACCAAGTTTTTCAATGTTTATGTGAGTTGTTACATGAGTAAAAATGTTATTTTAAAATATTTTCATAATACATGCAATTAGGCTAAGAGGAGAAGGCTCTTTTAAAATTTTTTTCCAGGAAAAAATATCTTTTAAAGAGAAAATGTCCAAGTGAGAGGATATAGACTTATGGTTCATTATTTCTAGACCTAATAAGAATATAAATTTCCATGGCTATTCATGAATCTACAAAACCCAAATTGAATGCAATTCTTCAATTTATTCAGGCTACCGAGTAAAAAAAAAAAAATTTTGTCATTACTGGAACAGAGACATGTTCTTGGATTAGTCCACTATCTCACAAGCTTTATTTTTTAAAAGAAGAGAATTGGTTTTGGCACTGTTAATTAGTGTAACTCAGAGATAAACAAATGATTCTCTCATCTACTTCTTTCCTGCTCAAACAGTTTAAACTAGATTTTTTAAGACAATGAGGGTAGGATCAACACCGTAAGGAAGGACCTAAAAGCTTAGGTTCTAGAAACATTATGTTTTAAATCAATGCTTCCCTCACTCTTGACATAACACTGAGAAATTTCAAATATAAATTGTAGAAACCAGTATATGAAATCTTAAGAAAAAAATCTTACTAAAAATAATTATAAAAATGCTTTTAGAAAGTGAAGATGTAAAATACAATTGACTTTAAATTAAAAACAAAACAAAACCCCACACACACACTTTACAGGGTTATTCTTTAAAAACCCTTATCACTTGATTTTTTTTTTCCCGTCAATCTTTTGGTTGGCATGCTGCGTCATCTAGTGGCCACCTCGTGGCATTTCGGAGACGTCCCCTACCATTTTTGAAGCCCAGTATGTTTTTCCCTAGAGATACCAATAGAGATACCAATACAATTATAGTGTCAAGTTTCATAAAAATTTTTTAAAGGCCCATAAAATTCCATTTCCTAGTGGAGATAAGGTAATCCTTTTTAATAGGAAGAAATGAATAGATTTGTCATAAATTATTATTATACATTAGTCTAGACATTTCCATATCAGTTTTTTTAAAAATTAAATATAACACTGGGAGGAAACTATGACTTGAGCTGTAGAGTCCTCTTAAAACTCTGAAAGTAATTTAAGTTCCTCTGGAATTAAAGCTCGGGATTTCCTGTGATGGGTAACCCCTTCCCCTGTACCTGTGATGTGAACCAGTAAATACCTTTCACCACGGGAACCCAATGACTCAGGGTCAGAGGGCCAAGCGCTTAAGTTCAACAGAAACTGAAGACTTAATTTCTACTATCAGATGAGGTTCCACAGAAGTTACTATGGTGTCCATTCATCAACCCATTTGTATTTAACAGTAGGTTTCCAAAAATGACCCATCTCAGTCTTAATGAATCTCCTTTTATTCAGGTGAGCCATACTTATAAACAGGATTTAACCAAAAAAACTCCAAGGTTCTCGCCCTTTACTTTTATTGAGAAGGTTGCGTGAACGTGATACGGCGCCGCCGCCTTTGGAAAGCCTTTAAATTCCATCTGTTAGGTTCCAGCATGTGGGGACCGTTGTAGACAAACAATACCGTCATTTTTTCAGAATAAGGAAGATTTTGCAGGAGCTGTAAGTGTAAAAACAAATGTTCCTATAATGCCACACATTTAGAAGCACAATTTGCCAACCTCACCCATGTCAAGTCAAATGTTATTTCTAGTATTAATGAAACACTTACGAAGTTCGCAATTCAATATACAGACCCCGTCAGACAGTGATCCTTCCTTGAACCGGTACGCCTGACGCCTGGTCAGCATTCCCAGGCCAAATAAGATCCTACAATTTCCTAGGCTGACCCTGGAAGTATGTCCTTCAGAATTTTCCTAGGATCCATACTTTAACTCATTTATCCACAAATACTTCACAAGCAACTCGAATGGTCCGTGAAAGACTGGTAGCCTGAAAAGTGTGGGCCACAGGGTGGGTTTATAGGCCAGGGTGTCTGGTAGACAATACAATACTAGCATCTGGCTCTTCCAGAGAGTATCTGCTGGACAAAGAAGACAGACTATACTAGTCAATAAAAATGCGCATTTAAGATGGGTGCTCCAGGGAAATTTTTCATGACTACTTAGTTTAAAAAGAAAATCCGATAATATTAATAAGCACATCTTTGAGGATATTGGTCTTACAAATTAGCCACAGCGGAAGATGTAACAAAAGAAAATTTCCTACGCTAATGGTTCTGGCTCTAGAGCGGAAAATTCTCTGTAAGGATAATTCTGTTTTTATCCAAGTTCACCGGAGAGGAGAGGAGAGGTCAGGACTACTTAAGATTTCCCCTGCGCCCGGGCAGTGCTCTTGGGTGAGGGAAGGGCAGCGCAGCCCCAGACAAATGAGGAGTGCCAGACTTCTAGCGTTCTTATTCTCCTCACTCTTTAAAAAGTGCTAAAAGAGGAACTTCTCTAGATGAAGAGTAAGTGCCAGACGCAGGGAGGAAATCTTGGTTCTAGAACATAATTCTATGCCTCTTACATTTCTTCTTCCAATAATAAGGTTCCAGATGAAGTATGTCACTGGAACTTGTCCCCTTGATATAACTATTACTGTAATCTTTTTAGTTCCTTTTTTGGGAGTGTTTCTGCTGGCGTATATGTAACAGGCCGTACTCTACTCCGTGAGGAGGCCACAGGGCACTTCTGAGTACATGAGCACTTTCAGAGGACTTATTACCTACCTTTGGTGTAATAAAGAAGTACTGAGAGGTATTTTCTTTACAAGCAGTATTCACAACCATTTCAAACACTCTCCGTTCATTGATCGGGTCCATTCCCTAAACAATGACAGTCAACGTGAATACCTTTATATCTATTATAAGCTACGATAAAGCCCAAGTAAAAGAGTAAGCACCACACCTGATTGATTTCATCAACGACTCTAAAGGGACACCGATTAAGCTCCTGCAGCGCCATCAAGTACAACATGGTGGAAACGCTTCTCTCCCCTCCGCTCTGATGGTGCGGCGTCAGCTCGTGCAGCTGCGTACTGCTGCGGAACTTGACTCGAATTCGAATTCCGTACTTATCATAGTCTTCCTGCAAAACAGTCAAAAGATGTTGACGGGTTCCAGTTTCTGCAGCAATTTCATACTTCTACTTGAAAATAGACTGAATAAATCAATTAGAAGAGTAAAAAACTAAATTTAGTGGTAAGAGTTTTATCAACTAGTTCTTTGATATGTTATCTATCTTTATTGTTTAATTGTAAGAAAGAGTTGATTAAAGTCCTGCTTTATAGAATAATTGAGAGGATGGCACGAGATCACACTCTTGCAAGTGCTCTGGCGCAGTGCTGGCACGGGGGCAGAATATTATCAATTATATTTGTTACTGCGTTCTGTCCCTTTCCTGGAACAAGCCCAAAGACTGTAGATGACTCCACGGTGGCAGAAGCTACCATCTTACCAGAACTGGAAAGTGCAGTAACAAATGCTGGCTCCCTTACGTCTCCCATCAAGCAGGCGAAGGAGTCACGGGCACGGTTCCTAAAGCACTACCTTGCTTTTTATCTATGCACGTAACACACGTGCAGATCGCATACAAACTAAAATACAAAGATGCTGAGCTGTGAAGGAAAAGGATCTTTTGTTGTCTTCATTTCTGTGCTAAGAAAAACACTTACTAGGGAAATTTTTCAACATACACAAAATCAGAACACTAAGATAAGCTCAGTATATTACCAACTGCCTCAACTGTGATCAACACAGGACCAATCCCGTTTCATCTCTAACTCTACCCTCTCCTCTTTCAGTGACTTCACAGCAAATCCCAGGTTTTACCACTGTACACATTTCTGAATGGAAATGATTTTCCCTACCATTTGCACTGCATTAACTTACAGCCAAGGAATTAGTAACACATTACCAAATATTTTCATTCCAGTGTACTCTCAAAATCTTGATTAAAACAGGGAAACACTGATACTATGTTTCAGTCATGTTGGCCAATCTCTTTAGGACTCTTCTAACGTGGACAGTGGAAGATTTCTAAAGCAAATCACTCACAGCTGAATAACCATTACCTATCTGGTTATCAAGAGTTTTAGTAAGGCATTAGTGACTTGTCTCAAATGCCACCAAAAAAAAAAAAAAAAGTGACCCTGAGGGACTCCAATAGATGTTTTCCTTCCTCTGAACAATTTTTTAGTAAGCCAAATTTTCACAGGTATAACTACAGAATAAACAAATAATTGACAAATACTTTTAGCATCTAATGAAAAGGACTTGTCAGGGAACATTCCAAATGCAGTATTACCTCATTTTCTGTATGCAGATCAACTTCACCAGCACACTGCATGGAGCTGAAAAAATTGCTGAATTTTTCATTAATTTTTTCTACGAGCTCTTTTAAAGGATTAAGCCACCTTTCTTTCACCTGCAAAGCAATTCAATATAAAAGCACAATTTAAAAGAAGTATTACCACATTGATAGAAAACTGTCCATAAAACAACTTCAGTTTCAGTATCAGTCTAGTCAGGAGAACAGACAGCGCGTTCGTTCTTAGAAGCACGTCATTTCAGTTCGCATTAGTCTCCGTTCCCACCCCATCAACGACAGGCACGTGACAGAAAGACAAGTGAAAGGGTAAATAATTACCTGTGAAATGTTCTCCTTGTATTTATCCAGTTCAACTTTCTTTATCTTTAGTTCCTCAGTTAATTGCTCTATTTCTTCTTCTCTTTTTGTGTATTCTTCAACGACCTGGCAGGGAAAAAATTATTTAAGACAAATCTACCGAAGGATAACATTATGGGCAATTTTGTGTCAATTAAAACACGAACAGAAAATGCCAATTGTGTTGCATTGTTTGTATGCAATTAATTTATGTTCTCCTACTGAACATGTTTTTTATCCTTGAAAAAACAGACACTGCAGTATTTCAGGTTAGCCCAACGATTCTTTTTATAAAGGAAAGGCACAGAACAGTGTGTTCCTTAGGAAGAGTCTATTTAAAATTCTAATAGATTCAGAATCTGGCATTTAAAGCACATTGTTCCTGCTGTCTAGCTTATTATTACCAAGAGCTCTAGTACAGAGTGGGAGGCGAGTACTGGAGGGAAGTGAGCGCGCGTGCACGCTGCGTGTGGGGAGGGGGCGGCGGGGCTTGAGGGAGGCAACAGGGAAAGCAGCGTACTGTGGGATTCAGTCCTGTGAAGCAAGAAGCTCTTGATCTTTCTTCAGTTAATAAAGCATCAATCTCATCCAATGTGTTTGGAAGATCCTGGAAAGCCTAAAGAAGAAAAAAATGGTCTGTTATTACAAACAGTTCAGCAAAAGCGGTTTAATTTGAGCAGTTAAATATTCTGCTAAGTATCTACTATGTGTTCAATAGCATGCTAGCATACAAGGAATCAAAGGAATTAAACAGGATTTTCTGCCTTCAAAAAGCTTACACTTAGTAACACTGGAGAACACCTTCAAGCGGAGTACTGGTGTTGAGTATTAAAGTAAGTAGTTCGACCTACGGCTACGGGGTTTACAGAGGGGACCCCAGCTCATGCTAGAGGAGCTACAGAGTTAAGAGACGTGAGAGGCCTCACTTTCCCAGAAGTCTCTGGGCCTTCAAGCCAGGAGCCAGGGAAGAGCAAGGCAGAGGGGAAAGAGGAGCTTGGAAAAAAGAAAGCGCTGCATACCATGGGGGGTGAGGAGTTGTGTCCATTTGGAATGGTGGGTACTTGCTGAATTGGTAGAATGGGTCCAGAATATGTGGGGCATTGAAAGAGAGCAAGAAGTTAGAACTTTATACTGTACGTCTGAAGAACGACAAAAGCATCTTAAGAATCCAATTACTTTGACAGTAGAACTTCTCTGTAGCACAGCTGACCCTCAAACAATACAGGGTGAGGGGGACTGACCCCCACGGTGTAGTCAAAAATACATGTATAACTTTTGACTTCCCAAAAACATAGCTCCCCATAGCCTCCTGCTGACTGCAAGTCTTCTCAATAACATCAGCGTGAGGTGACCCGTGTTTTGTTGGTTACATATTTTATATACTGTACTTTTGCAGTAAGCTAGAGAAAAGGAAATGTTATTAAGGAAAACATAAGAAAAATAAATGTATAGTACTCTATTTGTTGAAAAAAGAAAAATTCACATACAAATGGCCCATGCAGTTCAAACCCGTGTTGTTCGAGGCTCAGCTGTACTAGCTTCTGAGTCCAGGTCACAGAGACAAGTCAGAACAGACATTTCTTATCTGGGAGGAAAGCGGTACATTGACTTGCTGGCAAAGCTCATACAGTATGAAGTACAGAACCAATCCTGAAACTCTGAAAAAGATCCTGAATATGACATAAATCTCATAGTTTGATCTTGCGTCTTTAATCTGCTCAGAAAGCAGTTCATCTTCTACAGGCTTTCCGATACTAGGCGTCCGCTGTTGCTGTGACTCGTCCGCTGCGCTCGCACCCGAGGCTGCACACGTGCTCGGCGTCTTCGCCAGACGCCCGAATAGGCATCTTCAGTGGCAGACGGTCAAAGACAAAGCCTCATGTCAACCACCCTTCCCACCACTTTGAGCACATCTGTTGCTCCTTCGATCTTGTCTCAGTCAATGGCAGAAGCAGGGGTTGGTTCTCTCTCTCACCCTTCACCTCCAATCCGTTAGCCAGTCCTGCTGACTGTCCTGAAAAGATCCTCCTACTGGCAAACTTCCCTCTCCAGTGCTCCCCCCCCCGACCCACGCCCCTCTTCTCTCTCGCCTGGTCCAAAGCCGTCATCTTCTCAACAGTCTCCTTGCTTTCACTCGTGTCCCTACCGGATTCTCCACCGGGTAGTCTGTTCTTCCACATGTTCCAGTCAGTGCCATCGCTCCTCCCGACACTCCTCCAGTGGGTTCCGTCTCCACCTACAACCCAAACTCCTTCCGTGAGACCCTCCATGCTCTGACTTCCACCGTCCTTCGTGCCCGAATGATCCTGTTTGAGCCGGACTGAGATGCCTTCCTTCATGTGAAGCATGCCCCGTGCGCTCGCGCCCGGGGAGCTTTGTATGGAGCCGTTTGCTCTGCCTGGAAAACTTCCCTCAAACTCTCACTTGACCGATTGCTTCTCTCCATTCAGGAATCCTCTAGAATAGTATCTTCTCAAAGGAGGCTTCCCTGACACTATCCTCTTACCTTGTTTTATTTTTCTTCTGAGCACCTCTTGATAGCCGACATGGTCTCTTTGCTTTTTAATTCATTTATCTGCCCCACCCTCCAGACTAGAATATAAACTTCAGTAGAGAAATAGGTCTTGTTCAATGCCTGACTGATCAGTAACATTCGTAATATATGAATTATCTAATTTTGTTTCTTTCAAAAACAATACAACTTATCAAGGGTAGAATCCTACTACTTTCTGAAAGAAAAACATAGTACAGATATTGTACTAATATCTACTTATTTTATGATAATTCCATGTATTCTGGAGAAGTTCTAATATATTTTTAGAAACAACAGCCACTCAGTTTATCTTATATATGTTCTTACTAAATCCCTACTATGTACCTAAATAGAACCACTCTCTAGGGTGTCAGGGTCGGATACAAAAGAGTAAAATCTTTGAGGATTCGAAAATTATAATCCAAACTTTCTTGTCTGACATATCATTAGCTACAGAAAGAGATTAGACATTAACTATTGAAATAGGGAAATAGACATTTCATTATCTATTGACATTAAGATAAAATACTTTATCTAAAAATCCGTTTTCTATTTCCTTGTTTTATTTTGACATCATTCGGAGAGTTGGTATGTTAGGCAAGGTGTGATCCCTACTTGTCAGGTAACACTCAGGGTCACGGGGCAGCATCTCCTTTTACTAACGGAAGAATATGTCAGCACAGAATATACAAAGGAAAGGAGGAAAGCCTCTTTTCTCCTTTTCTTACCAACAGATGTTAGGCCTAAAGATTCAGGTTTCACTGACCCCTAAATAAATACCCTAATTTCCAGAAAAGCATTTTCATTTTACCTTTTTCCAAATATCACTTCCATTTACCATTTGTTATTCAATTACCGATGCTAGGTTTCCAAACAAAAACTACACCCCATCTCCTGACCCTACCTCTTAAAGTAGCTTGGGGAAAAAACCCTTTTATTGGAAGAATGAATGTTCTAGAACTGATAACTGTTAAGGGGCTGTCCGAGCTTTAATTAATAACTTTAGGACTAAGCCAAGACTGATGGATGCCCAAGTTTGAATATAGTAAAGAAAATCCACTAAGCACAATTACTTTACATACATACTCAGTTTAAAAATGGAGGGGATCCCATATTTCTCACAGCACATTATGTTTCTGACGGCCCATTACAACGCCTAACACACTCGAAGCCGACAAAGCACGTGCGCGGCGTGGGACCTCGCAGCCTTATTACACTTGTTATACTTACTGTCTGGTATTCTTGAGGAACTGTCTGCTCTGCACCCAGGTTACATACTTGCCTAGCTCTCTTCATCAGCTCCTTGCATTTCTGCAGTAATCTCTGTCGACTTTCATCCAGCTCGATGAAATGTTGCTGTTGCAAGAAAAAGAATTTTAGACAATTTGTAGGTTACCGTTATGTCAGAGGACTGATTAAACAACCACATTACAGGTGTACTTTGGGGACATGTGGACTGAGTCCCAGAGCATCTCAATAAAGTGACCATCACAATAAAGTCAGATGAATGTTTTAGTTTCCTAGTGTGTATAAGAGTTACGTTTACTATACTGTAGTCTAGTAAGTGTGCAACGGCATTATGTTAAAAACAAAAACAACGTACATACTTAAAAAATACTTTATTGCTAAAAAATGCTACCCACCACCATGTGAGCTTTCACCAAAACCACTCACTGATCACAGGTCACCAGAACAGATATAATAATGAAATATTATACCATATCTCAAGTGTAGGAAAGTAAAGAGCAATAGAATGAGGTAAGCCTGTATATTAACAATTGAATTTCAAGAAGCAAATCATCTACAAGCCGTACCTCAAAAACCATGACAGATATAAGATTAAATTTAAACTTAAACTTTAAAATATATCAGCATATCATATTACATTAATGCTTAAGACCTCTGAAATTTATTTAAGATTTATTTATTTCTTTGAGAGAGAGAGCGCACACACACAGAGGGAGAGGCAGAAGCAGACTCCCCACGAGCAGGGAGGCTTAAACAGGGCTCGATCCCAGGACCCTGGGATCATGACCTGAGCCGAAGGCAGATGCTTAACCGACTGAGCCACCCAGGCGCCCCTTGAGCTCTGAAATTTAAATCTGCTTTCTTCTGACACAGTTTAACTTAGCTATATATAATTATACTCTAATATAATTTGAAATACACAGTACGTAGACTTCCTATCTGAAAACTCAGCACTTGAATGCAAAGAGAACCTTTAAATAGTGGTTGGTAGTTGTCCAAGTGCCTTTCATGTATAGTTATCATTTATTCATGGACCCATTCATTCCTTCACCAGATAATTACTGAGAATCCATTAAATGTCAGTATTTTATTATGCACTGAACACAGAAAGGTGAAAAAGGAGAAAGACACACAAATTATCATTAAAGAAACAGCTCTACTATTTATTGAAAGCTTATGTGCTGTGTGCTTCACACATGATTCCCTTATTTCTCACAATACCGTACAATGATATTATTCCCCCTTTTGCACATTAAAAAAAGAATTAAAGCACCTCGTCCAAGCTCACACACTTAGTCGCAGGCTGTCAGGATTCACATCCATGCCTGCTTCTAGAACTCATGCTCTTTTCATTATCGCACCATGCCCCTCAGAGAGGGCTGGACAGAGGAAAGCAAAGACAGCATGAGGGGGTGAGGGCAGGGGGTGGCGGGTACAGGAAGGCAGGCCAGAGGGGTCACAGAAGCTGACAGGAAAAGAGCAAGTAGGGATGCCTCGGTGGCTCAGTTGGTTAAGTGTCTGCCTTTGGCTCAGGTCATGATCCCAGGGTCCTGGGATCGAGCCCCATATCAGGCTCCTTGCTCAGCAGGAGCCTGCTTCTCCCTCTGCCTGCTAATCTCCCTGCTTGTGCTCTTTCTCTCTCTCTGACAAATAAATAAAATCTTAAAAAGAAAAAGAAAAAAAGAAAAAAAAGGAAGTAGCAGAGCCCATTCCCACGATAGCTGATTACAAATGTCAAGGCAGGGAAGCCTCCTTCGAGGCTTACTTAGGGAACAAGAAATCTGCCATAGCTGGAGGAGAGGTGAGATTGTACAAAGTCAGAGTAATAAGGTAGGCAAGAGCCAGATGATAAGTTTCATGTGTAGGGAGGAGGACATTGTGGAATGCCTTCTGCGGGCCAGGCTTGTTATAACCACTGTCTTGTATGTTAATTAATCTAATCCTCACTATAATCTTAGGGAAATGTATTATCTTTTTTACACATGGCTCAGAGATATTAAAAAACTTGCTCAAGGTTATGAAAATACCAAGTGAACAGGTTCTTAAGAGAACAGGTCTAGCTTGCTCTTTCCACGAAACCTCAAGCTTTGGTCTGCACACAAAAAGAGCGGTGTGCGAGGGAGACAGTGAAGACTATTAAAACAGCCCTGAAGCCCCGCCACATGGCAGATGTACGGATTAAGATCTCTTAGGGCAGAGACCTGGACACGTGTATTATTAACAAGGTCCTCAGGTGATTTTCATGCATAAAGTTTCATTAGCAAATAAGCTCAACCAAGACAAAAGTTAGGGAAAAAGGAACACATACTGGACTGAACCGAAAATACAAAGCCAGCCTGACACTAATCACTGCCATTACAGTTCTCTAAACCTGACACAAATAAAGGAAAATGTTACAGACTCCCTGTCACACCGAGGCAGCTGTCAACATGGGCCAGAGAGAAACCTCTCACTCTGTCAGACTCCTCGGGGCCTTGCCAAAACAAAGCACCAGAACATCATGGCAAAGAAATACCGGAGGTGAACATGTGGGCCTCTGGCCTTGGGAGGACAAAACCTCCTTCAACAGCTGCCTTCTGGTAAGTGGCAGAGGTCTCATTAAATCTTTATCAGAGAAAGCGGTTCTTTCTGTATGTACATGTTTGTGACATAACTCTTCATACAGTGCCTGCCACCCCCCCCAAACCATAATTCTTACTGAATTTTTTCTTCCCCGGGGTGGGGAGGGTAGGTAAGGAGCAGAAAGAGAGCTAACCATAATGTTGTAAAGTCAGACTAGTGAAAAAGGCTTTATTAATAATTCTGCTTACAGTCTAGTCTGTAACAGTTAATGGATAACAGAAACTTTTCATCTGTGGGAGACCTAAGGACAGAAAGAGGCAGATTTACCAACTATGGCCCCCCAACATCTCAGAAAGGACTCAAAGAATATGTGGGTACATATTCTGAAAGAATAAGTATCCTCTTTTCTTGGAAATTCTGAGAACTTCAATGGTCCTGAAAGGTGTATATTGACATTGAACATGGAAAAGCTTCTCTAAGAGGGCCCTCTAGTGGAACATATCAGAATTGCTCACATAATTTCTTACTAAATATAAATAGCATGTTGCACCTAAAATTAACACAGTAAATATTCTATTTAACAACTAGAGTCCAAATGAAAACGATTTTCTGTATGAAAGGAATGTGAGCTCTAAGGAGCATAAACTTTTACTAAAACACTAGTTGTAAATAAAAACATTAATTCCTCAATTTTCCCGTAATACAAATATAAGGCTCAAATTTCATACCAATTTAATGGATTTCAAATTCAAATGTTAACTATAAGATTTAGTACATATCATACAGAATACATATTTTAGAAATATGAAAAGTAATCTTTTAACGTCAACTTGAAATTTTAATGTCAAATTTGAAATTGAAAAAGATAGTGGTCTTTTTACTATACAAGATTACGAATTCTAATTGTAAGCAATTAAGTAATAGCAATAATACTATTTGTTAAATGACCCCTTCTCTCCCCAAATCTATCTCCCTTAAATAAACAAAAGTCTCCTGAAATTGTGTTGCAGGACAGAGGTAAGCAGGTAGCCCGAGAAGAGAACATTAGATAAAAGCAAGGAATTTCTAAATTCAGCGTGAAGATAAACACATTAAACAATTTCTAATTCTTATAATATTAATTCTGACACAAACCTATACTTTTTAAGGAAACCCTGGTTTCATGCTAGGCAGTGTACTAAACACCCTAATATATATTAAATGGAATTATCACAATACCCCTGAAGGGCAGATAGGTATTAAAATACCTATGACTGAAAATAAATAAGAGACATGGAGTGGGGTTAGGAAAGCAGTGCCCAGCTTAAAACAAAACAAAACACACACAGAAACACAAATCCCCCCCCCAAACACAAAAACACGAAACCAAAACCTCAACCAAGTAACAGGTCCATCCCTCTGCATCCACCTTCATATGCAGACTTACACGCAGTCCGCGCGCTACCTGGTCCTCCAGATACTCCAGACACAATTAGCGAACCGACGCTCCCAACCACTGTCTTTCTCGGAGGACCTTCTATAGGCCTGGAAGCCTGCTGCCCTCTTGGCCGTCCAGCAGTCTGAGGACGTATCAAACCCCACGGTGCTCAGCCATCCCTTAAGTTCCCTCATGGATACGACCCCTACTAAAACTTGTCCATCATCTTTTGAGAACTTGTTTTCATGGTCAGCGTCAAGGACAAAACGGGAAGTGGTAGTAATGGCTCCTTAGTGCAGCCTGCCATGTGTTCAAAGGGACAAGTAGGAAAAAACCCCACCGTTTTCCCCTTGTTTCGAATGACATAGGACAGCAAGAATAGTTAAGAGCATCTGTGGGTACTGGACAGCAAACAGAAGAAGAGTAAGTAGAAGGGAAAGTGAACAATGACAGATTCTACGTATTCTTTCACTCAATCTTCCTTATTCCTCAAGTGTGGTTAGAGACCGTGGTCAGTCAGCAACACTTACTGAGTGCACAGTCCAGGAAATGAAAGAACCTTCCAGAGGGGATGTATAAGAGAAACAGAATGGTACAAAATACTGCTGAGGAAATGCACAGTAAGTTCGGGTGGTATCCAGTAAGAGCAGGATGGAAAAACCTGTCAAGGGCTGTGCGCCTGCATGTGTCTGTGAGTGGGGAAGAGGCTGGGAACAGAGTGGCTACTTCCAGGAACCAAATCTAAAGGGACAAGCAGCTAACCAGAGGTTACTTCTTTGGACAGTGTAAGGTGGCCGTCTTTATAAAAAAAAAAATTAGTGACTGAAAAACTGAAAACAAACCCTCCTCCCAAGAAACTCTGCTCCTCTCTAGAGTAGTGTACTCTGCTCCAAATATTAATATTCCTGGGCTACTCCCGAAACAGATCACAGAGATTATGTCTGTGGACACGAAATCGTAGTACGTCCACGTGAACAAAGGCTGAAGAGCAGCCCCATGTCAAGAGTGCGCTGAAGTTGGGAGATTTACCCCCAAGCCGCCATGAGTTCGTGATACTTGTGTAAACATGACACCACCCTATAGTCTTCTCAAGATCATTAACGTGTAATTCAAAAATAAAACTTCACACACAGGATCCAACACTGTATTTTGTGACTAGACTCACTCCATACAGTATGGGCACAACGGGTCAACTTCTGTAATACCGCTTCCTATACTGAACAGCCAGGCTCACAGGCTCACTGGGTGACAAACCGTAGCATGGGCTCTACGATTACCTACCAACAGAAAATATGATGCGCAGAGGACTTCGGTCACACCCCATGAAATAAACACAGATGAGGCTGCTTGGGTAGCTAGCTCCATATCCAGCCCCCACAGCTGCCCCCACCCTCCATTTGGGTACTACCTTTGGTTTTTGTTTTTTGTTCTGTTTTTGTTTTTTGCTGGATCCCTTCACCATGTTCAGAATGACTATGGCTACTCCTGCTGCCTTCCTCTCCTTTGTTTTGGACGGTAGGGGTGAGGGAAGGACTTTCCCATCTTCCAAGCCTCTGGCTTTGGCTAAGTGAACTAGCCAATCCTAGCATATCAAGCCTCATCTTCAGCTCCTTCTCGCGAGGCGGGTTTGTGCTTGCCTACTACTCTAAGATGCTTATCAGCTAGCAAAATCTTGTTTCTTCCCATTTTTTCTAGCTGTACACTTCTTCTAGAAGCCGAGTGTGAAGAGGCTGACTTCAGAATAATGTTCCCACTCCTCTGTGAGGTCCTCCATTTCCTAAAACCTATCAGGGCTGTTTCCATTAAAAGATACGACTACAGTTCACTATTAAGCAACAGGAATGTTTCTGAAAAGTCTGGTGTAACATGAACCATGTACGGACCCCACCGGAGTGTAGCAGACTCCGGGAAGGGAGAAGAGCGGATGAGCAAGGTGCAAGGGGACTTCAAATACAGGACAAGCTTTACAAAATCTGCAGCAAATATGGCAAAGTGTTACATTTGTCAGGGGAAGGGGCACGTGGAGGTTCTATTACTCCTACTCTGGTATATCTTTAGTATTTCATACTAGGAAATATTGGAAGAAAGACTTTAGTGAAACTAATGACAAACAGTTTTTTTCAGCCTTGACGTGTAACTGGTGAATAAGCTGCATGTCAAGTGTACAACTTGGTGGATTCTGATCAATCTATCCGACGGCGAAACCATCACCCTCAATGTATCTGTCCCTTTCAACGCTCTGTGCCCCTCAGTAATCTACCCGCTGTGTCCGTCCCAGGCAGCCGCTGATTGACTTCTCTCACGGGGCATTCTACCTTCTGTAGAATTTCACAGAAATGGAGGCAGAGTATTTTTGATGTGGCTTCTTTCACTCAGCATAATTAGGATCCATCATGCTGTGTATCTCAGCACACAACCGAGTAATACTTGTTGTGAGGATATACTGTAACTTGTGATCTCACCGCTGCTGGACATTTGTTTCCGGTTTTTAACTATGACAAACCTGCCACACATTCCTGTACGTCTTTCAGGGACATATGCTTTTCCTTCTTTTGGGTAAATACTAGGAGAGGAATGGCTGGATCCTATGGCAGGTGTATTTTTAGCATTTAAGAATCTCTCCGATGGTTTTCCAAAGCGGCTACGCACTTGCAGTCTCTACGGGCGTGAGCGCGAGTCCCAGGGCTCTACTCCGCGCCAACGCCTCCGTACGGAGCCTGTCACTCCAGCGGGTCTGCCGCGGCAGCTCCTAGGACTCACACTGCCTACTACTGAAGTTCAGTATCTTTTCATGTGCTCATTTGCTGTCTGTATATTTCCTTTAGTGAAGACCACGTTAAAATCTTTTGCCCATTTTCTGACTGGGCTGTGTGTCGTCTTTGTATCGATGGTTGTAGAAGAGTTCTTTTGATAGTATCCTTCAGGGCCGGCAAACTTTTTCTACACAGGGCCAGTAGGTGTAGTATTTCAGGTGTTGATGGCCCCATACAGAATGTCATTTTTTTTTAAACTCCTTTGAAAATGCAAAAACTAGGAGCTTGCAGGGATTTAATATAAGCAGACGTGAGGCTCGATATGGTCCCCAGTAACAGCCCTTCATCGTGATATAAGTGCTTTGTCAGGTGTTACATGTTGCAGATATATGCTCCCCGCCAGTTTGTAGCCTGCCTTTTCTTAACAGCATCTATTGAAAAGGAAGTTAATTTTGCTGAAGTAAAACTTCTGATTCCTTTTGCCTCATAGTTCGTGCTTTTTGTGTTCCATTCAGTTTTCCCAAAACCAAGATCACCAAGAATTTTTCTTTCCTTCAAGAAGCTTTTAGCTTTAGTTCTTACATTTAAGTCTATGACCCATTTATATATGGTACAAGGTAGGGGTTGTGGCTATTTTTCTTTGTACATGACTATTCAATTGTTCTAGCACTATTTGTCAGACTATTCTTTCCCCACTGAACTGCCTCCGTTATCTGTGCCAAAAACAACTGACTATATATGTGTGAATCTATTTCTGGTTTCCCTATTCTGTTCCACTGAGCCATATATGTCTATTTTTATACCAATATAATGATGTCTTCATTATTACAGCTTTATAATAAGACTTAAAATTAGGAAAGGTGAGTCATCAAACTTGTTCTCTTTCAAGTTCTTCTAAGTCTACTGCATTTTCGAATAAGCTTGTCAACTTCTAAAGACCCTGCTGGGAATTTTATTGAATCTATATATTTGGGAGAGAACTGACCTTTGATCCATGAACATAATCATTCCCTCCATTTACATAAGTCTTATTTACATTTTAGCAAAATTTTGTAGTTTTCAGCACACACAGGGCTTGTAAATATATCCCTAAGCATCGTATTTTTGATGCTATTGTACACAGTTTTTTAAGTAGGCTCCTCAACCAGCATGGAGCCAACGCAGGGCTTGCACTCAAGACCCCAAGCTAAGGGGCACCTAGGTGGCTCAGTTGGTTAAGTGTCCACCTTTAGCTCAGGTCATGATCCTGGGGTCCTGGGATGGAGCCCCACATTGGGCTCCCTGCTCAGTGGGGAGTCTGCTTCTCCCTCTGCCTGCTTCTCCCCCAGCTTGTGCACCCGTGCTCTTTCTCTCTCTCAAATACATAAACAAAATCTTTAAAAAACAAACAAAAAAGACCCGGAGCTGAGACCTGAGCTGAGATCAAGTCTGATGCTTAACCAACTGAGTCACCCAGGTGCCCCACACAGTATTTTTAAACTTCAATTTCTAATTGTTGGCTGTTACTAGATGCGAGCCACATCTGATTTGAATGTCTGTACTGAACTTGTATCCTGCAACCTTGCTAAGTGCACTGATAGCACTGATTCCTTAAGATTTTCCACAGACCTATGTTTGTCTGAAATAGACAAGTCTTTGTTTTTTCCTTACTGCACTGGCTCGGTCCTCCAGTACAATGTGGGACAGAACTGATTAGTGAGTATTTTCCTTGTTTCCAATCATTAGGGGAAAGCTGCCATTCCTTCATCAATCAGGATGATATGAGCTAATGGTTTTGGGTAAATGCTCTTTATCAGATGGAAAAAATTCCCTTCTATTCCTCAATACACAAAGTCTTTATCACAAAAGGATGCTAGACTTTGGCAAACATTTTCTCTGTATGTACTTAGATGATCATCTGGTTTTTCTCTAGTTGTTCACATGATAGATTATACAGATGAATTTTCAAACGTTAGATCAACCTTGGACTTCCGGGACAAACTCACTTGGTTCGGATGTATTATTACTCTTTTGTATACTGTTGGATTTCATTTGCTAACTTTTTATTTTTAAATCTTTAAATCGATGTGGGTGGTGATGGGTAGTAAGGAGGGCACATATTGCATGGTGCACTGGGTGTTATACACAAATAATGAATCATGGAACACTACATCAAAAACTAAGGATATACTGTATGGTGACATAACGTAATAAAAAATTATTATAAAAAATAAAAAAATAAATCGACGTGGGGCTTGATCCCAGGGTCCTGGGATCATGACCTGAACTGAAGGCAGATGCTTAACCAACTGCACCACCCAGGCACCCTTCATTTGCTAACTTTTTAAAAGAATTTTTGCATTTATGGTTCATGAAAGATACTGGTCTGTAGTTTGGTCTGGTTTTGATATTGGAGAATGCTAGCCTCATACAATGTGTCAAGAAGTATTCCCAGACCCTCTTCACCTTTTGAAGACCCTAGGTAGAACTGCTAGTAATTCTTCCTTTTTGTGCTTGGAATTCACCAGTGAAGTCTCGGCTGGTTTTCCTTGTGGGAAGGTTTTTAAATACAAATTTAATTTCTTTAGTAAATAAAGGGCTATTCTAATTAGTTCTTCCTTCAGGGACTTTCGGGGCTTTTCAAGAGTTTGCTCATTTCTTCTAAATTGTCAAATTTACTGCCAGAAAGTTGCTCACCATTCCCCTAATGCCCTTTTACCGTTTGTGAGATCCGCAGTGCTATGCTCTATTTCCTACTGGCTTCCTCTTCCCTACATTGTGGCTGGAAACTCTCCTGGCCGTAAGCTACGGCTATCACAGGGATCACCTTGCACTGTTTTCCCTTCCCTCAAAAATCACTGTCCTGTGCCGCCTGTTATCTAAAGTCTGAAAAACACTGTTTCATTTATTTGTCCCATCTTTTAGAGGGCACATATGGCCCCTATTATTTCATCATGGCTGAGAACAGAAGCTTTTTATGTTTTATTATGGAAAATTGCAAACACACATGAAAGGCGAGAGAACAGTATATATAGTAAGCCTTCATGTACCTGTCACCCCGCTTCAACAAACCTAAACTCATGACCAGGATAGTGTCCTGTATACTCTATCTAGACTCCCTTCTTCCCTGGAGGATTTTGAAGAAATTCCAGACATTCTATTTCCTTCATAAATATTATAACAATGTATTTCTGACTCAGAAAAATCCATAACCACATTCTCAAACCTAAAGATATTGACAATAAATGCTAATATTATTAAATATCGAGTCAGTATTCAAACTTCCACTTCTTAGGAAATTTTTTTTTTTACAATTGCTTTGTCCAAACTGGGATCTAAATTATGTCCATACATTATATTTGGCTAATATATTTTTAAGTTCTTTTTAACTTAAAGGTTCTCTCTCCCCTTTCTCCTTTTCTTAGGTACTGCACTAAAGTAGGCACAAGTCTTACGTGGCCATTAAGCACTTAAAATGTGGCTAGTAGGACCGAGAAACTGAATTTTTAGTTTAGTTTAAATTAATTTAAAATTAAAAACCAATACTCCAGCTATTAGAAAATGTTTAGTGAGAACAACTTGGGTACGTGAATTTACTTTTTTAAGTTTTTCAAAACAGGATCAAATATTTCTGATGACAATTTTTCATCTAAATTGAGATCTAATTATAAAATAGGGTATTCTGAAGACTTGAAACTGGTAGTTTTAGAGCAGTGGTTCTGACATGGGAGCACTTTTGTCCCCCAGGGCACATGTGGCAATGTCGTCACAACTAGAGTGGGGAGGGGTATGCTGCTGGCATCTAGCGCGTACAGGCCAGAGATGCTGCGCTTAGACGTTCTCCAATGCACAGGACAGCCCCCGCGCTAAGAGCTCTCCAGTGTAAGATGATGGCAGTGCTGATGTCGACACACCCTGTGCCAGGGGCTTAGCCAGACTGAAACTTGTTCACAAAATAATTTCACGTTCTGTCTTTTCGTGGGTCTACATATGAATGTCTGGCTATGTTTCTATGACGGCACAGCTAACGTGATCCGCTGATTCACTGGCGGCTGCAAAGTAGGGACACTCTTACCGTAATTCCCTCATACTGATGATCTGAAATGCTTCTGTAAAGAGGAACTTCTCTTACTAATCCTAAGTAATATATCACATAGGAAATTCTGAATAAATGCTAGATTCTTTGCCATTTTTCAAAATGAGCTTGTTCTCCAGGATCCTTCAAAGGTGACCAATATGACTATTTTTTTAAGTGTCATTATAATTTCATAAACATAGATACTTTTGATATCTGGGTCTCTGTGATTGAAGAAAACCCCCTGGGCTCTTCGTCCTCTTATTTAAACCTTGCTCAATCTCTTTCTTATAGACCTCTCACATTCTGCACCATATTGGAACCTGGAAATAATCCCTTTTTTAAGAAGATGAGTTACATCCTTTTATACTTAATGACAAGATTGATGTTTGGCCTTAGTTCTGCTGTTTTATGTCATACTTATTTTTGTGGCATACATGTATATAAATAAAATACCTAATCTTCAGTGGTATGATGTGTTTTATCTTCCTCTCCTTTTCTTTGCATATCTTTTGGTATTTAGGGAAGTTTGCACAAATACCTTATATAATGTCCTATGTCCTTTATATCTTTTGGAATACTGTCTGTGGTTTCCCACTACAAACAATATTGAAAATCTCCCTTATTTCTGTGACCCAAAGCACCCACTCTTCCTGATAATACCTATGGGACAATCAGGAAGTATATTCTATTGTACTTCAGTTGTCTATCTTCTCCCATTTTTAGTGCTGTGTCAGCTACACTGTCAGCCTTATAACCATGTAAGGCCAGTTTTCCAGTCTCTTTAGTCTACCGCGTGGTTCTAGTTCTCATAAGCAGCGTGCTTCTGCAAAGTAGCTCAGTTTGGTTTGAGAGTTCCCAGGGCTTGGACCACCACTGCACCATCCGACCTTTCTAGAGCCTATAGCACCTCCCACTTCCAGCTGTTCTCAAACTGATCTGCTGAGCTTTCCACACCTAGTGGGGCCTCCTTTGTTTAGAGAGGAGAACCTGTTGGTGACCTCATTTCTGGGTTCTCTGAGCTTTCCCCGTTTACCACATAGTGACAACACGCTAGTCATGCTGCTGCTGCTGACTTAATCTTACCCACTGATATTCCGGAGTTCACACATGTTGTGTAATAAAGAATTAGGCCTTTGTCCCTGGTTTTTGGGAAGGAGACTCTATAACCCTAGGAATTTTCTGAGTGATAGGTTACTCATGAGCCTGCCCCTGCGTTCAAGCTTAGGAGATGACTCAAGAGGGGGATAGACAATGCCAGAAAGACAAATCGTGTGATGAGAGGGTTGGGGCACTGAGTCATAGGGTTATTCTTATTCTTGAGCCTTCCAGGGAGAGGGGCTAGAGACTGAAAGGCAGGCTTGTTGGGGACTGTGCCCTTACCCTGAACGGTCTGCTGCTAACGCTGGGCGGGTATGGGGGAGTATGCTGCAGGACACCAGCAAGGGTACTTAGAAACTTGGCTTTGTTGTATATGTTGTCCATGGGTTTGTGGCTGTTATCCTAGTTGCTCTTCTATTTTTGGGAAAGGATATGGAAGACTCAAAAACTATGCCGCTGTCACTAGCAGTTCTTCTTTGGGATTTTCGTTAACTTTAGTGCATCACATTTCACCCCCTGCACGCTATTTTAACACTTACCATTTCATAGATCGATATTAACAGAAGATTAAATCACCACAACTGTACACTAAGGCCACGCTCGGTGATGACGGTAACTCATCGGCAGTTTACGGGACGTACAGAGTGCAGTACACGCTACCAGCTGCTACCTGCTGACAGCGTCGCTCTGATTCATACGGGTTAGGAGAACAGGTGGGGGACTCGGCCTGTCACATGACTATGTGAGGTACTCTAATTACTGCCACACCTCCCGCAATCACATAACATAAAATGCACAGTACAGTGTTTCAAAGAATGGCTCCTCAAGAGAGCATGTAACAAAATGCATATTCCAAGTGACAATACAGGTTTTCAAACTGGTCTGAGGCTGGAACCTCATCATAAAAAGATAAAAGCAAAGACTGTACCTCTGAGACACGGAGCTGTGATGAAGCAGCCATGTAATCGGATTCTAACTTGTTCTGCTCAGAGATCACTGTAGTATTTTGAAGAATTAAATCAACTTTTTGTATATGCAAAGAAGTACAGATCTAGGAACAGAAACCCCTAAAAGTTTAATTTGTTTTACAACCAAGAAAAAAAAATAGTTTTTAAAAATTCATAAACCATGAAAAAAACATTTTTCTAATGCGACTGATATTTCAAATAGTTCTTTTTATAACTATTTCTTACAAGAGAATTTTTAGATGTTTTTCTGTGTGTTTAATTGAATCATTTGGAATATAACTTAGCTCAATGAGTACTTTGAGCCAATTTATTGACCTATAATGAAAAATGTCAAAGTTAAAATTATTGATAGTAAAATCTTAGCAAGATATTTAAAAAAATCTATCTACTTATCTACCTGCTATAAAAAGTGACTAAAATTAAGAAAATGCCTTACCTTTACAGAGTTTGTTAATTCAGTAACAAGTTTTGCTTTTTGAACATTTATTTCTCTGATTTTGGTACTTGCTTTACGCTCTTCCTCTTCAAGGTTGCAAGCATCTTGTTCCATCAGCTTTAAACTGTATGAAACACATGATGTTGGAGAAATCAGTTAACACAAGGATTAAGCCCAAATCCTTAGGTCTCCTGCTATTTGATGGGCTTTTCTAGCAATGATACTCAGACATAAAAACTACTAGCCTCTAGATTAAACAATCTTGTTATGTAACCACTCAGGATCAAACAGTATTTGTTGAGATATTATGTGCCCAGCACAGTTTAAGTCATGATGGTGGTAATGGTGTAGGATCTGGAGTCAGAAAGATGGATGTCAATCTCCTCTTTGCCACTAATGAGCAGTATAACTAGACAAGTTACTCTTCTGAACTTTAAATTGGAAAAAATAATAGTACTTCCCCTAGAGGGCTATGATGAAAATTTAAAAAAGGTAAAATATTTAACACACTTAGTACAATGCCTGGCCCTTAACTTATTAATGAGTATTAGTTACTAACCATTGTTATTAATGTTATTTACACACAGTTCCTTACCTAAAGTAGCTTAATTGGGGAGATTTGATTAACAGATTAAAAATATATAGCGAAAAGACAATACAACCCTAAAAATTAATACTACTTTGCTATTCACGGTGAAGACACTAAGGATCAGAAGTTACATTACCTACGATCATGTATAGTAGGTGGTTGAGATGTGTCTGACACCAGCCCAAGTTCTTTCCACCCCCACCGTGTTGCCTCCAGGGTAAAAGCAAGAACCCAGTTTGGAAAGAGTAACACACAAGAATGAACAAGTTCACCGGATGCTGTAGAGAGGGGCCTGAACAGTACATGGAAGAGAGAGTAGGGGAGGCCAGGGAGATGAGGTGAAATGGGTTAAGTGAAAGGAGACTGGAAAAAGTTGAAAGGCAATCTCAAGGAAAGGAGTCTTGTAACTAGTGATGATTAACTACAGCTATGAGACAGCAGGCTGGTGATGGACATGAAAGGCCCTTTCACTACAAAAATCTGTATTAAAGAGAGAGTTTAGTTTTAGACAGGGGGTCCAGTAGAACAGTCAAACAGGAAAGGTTAAGTGTTTTGTAGTTGATGAAAGATAAGAATGAGGCCAAAGGTGAAGGCTGAAAAGAGGCTTTGAGATGAAAACCTTCCAGGCAGCCAGACGAAATAGTATCTTGCTTTTATAGGTACACTATTACGTTTTCACTAATAGTTAACGGCCAACTGTTTGCTTAAAAACCAAAAACAACCCTCCCCCTGCCCCCCCCCCCAAAACAGTAAATAACAAATTCTCTTAATGCATTTCATGTATGATTTGATGTAGGAAAACACATACTACATTAGGTCAAGGTGAACAGATACCTTAACTGAAGGCAATGAGCAGTCGTTTATGCCATTAACCATTAATATCGAAATCTTTACAGAAAACAAAAGGGATCACAACAAATAGTCTGAGATAGGCCATGAGAAAAACCTCTGAACTGGAAGCCACGTTCCCTTCTGCTAGAATGAACACCTTACTAGCTTTTATCCCCTCTTATATATCCCAGTTTCTACAAAATATGCAAATACAATAAAACATATAATCAGTCTGAGAATGGTTGTCTGGGCACTCACAGTAAGCTAGCAGTTTTCCTTTAGGATAAGATTTAGACTATTCACATCTTTGTATAGAATTCTGTGGAATATGTGACCATTAAGGCTAAGCAGACATAATTCCAATTGTAACAAGGGAGATGACAGTTGGAGTGGGATAAACCCCCAGATGCCCACTCTCTTCTGTGAAAATCAGCATATCCTCCTCCTTCCTTATTACTCTCTTTCAGAATCGGCGAGAAAACACACAGCCTAATGGTCTGGATTTGATGATCTCACTGCCTGTACCTTCTCCTCTCCTCTCCCACCAATCCAAATTCAATACACCTATTATTCTGGATATATATCTGGGTCAGTTTTTCTAGAAGTGTGGTTCAGAGAGGCCTGTGGGGATTCCTGAAACCATTTCAGGGGAATCATGACCTATTTTCACTGTTGTAAGAAGACCTCAACTGCCCTGTTCATGGCAGTGACGTCTGCACTGGTGGTCTAAAAGCAGTGGTGAATAAAAATGCTAGCGCCCTGAACGAATCGAGGTAGTAGTACCACAGCGTACTCAGAGTCGTGAGATTCTGCACTGCTGTGTATTCAAAAATTTCAGCAACGCCAAATTCAATTACTTTTTTTGATGACAGTACAAATTATTAAATTGCAAATCTTAGGTGGTTATTTTTCCTTCAAGTATAATTGACATAACATTGTATTAGTTTCAGGTGTACAACACTGATTTCGTATCTGTATATATCCTGAAATGATCACCACAAAAATCTAGTTAATATTTGTCACCATACATAGTTATGAAAGTTTTTCTTCTGGTAAAGACAACTTTTAAGATCTACTATCAGCAACTTTCAAACATGCAATACAGTATTAACTACAGGCACTCGCCATACATTACCTTCCCATGAGTCTTTATTTTATACTGGAAGTCTGTACCTCTTGATCACCTTTACCAACCCCCCCCCCAAACTGTTCTCTGTATTTATGTGTTTTTGTTTGTTCATTGGTTTTTTAGATTGCACTGGAAGTGAAATCACATGGTATTTGATTTTCTGATTTATTGCACTTAGCATAATACTCTCAAGTTCCGCTCATGTTGTCACAAAAGATTTCATTCTTTTTAATGGCTAAGTAGTATCGCAGCGTGTGCACACAGATGTGCACGTGTCTGTATCTCACTTCCTCTTTACCCGTTCATCCATCCATGGACCCTGAGGTTGCTTCCATGTCTTGGCTCTTGTAAATAATGCTGCAATGAACAGGAGTGTGCAGACATCTTTTCAAATCCGTGCTTTCATTTTCTTTGAATAAATATCCAGCAGTGGAATTACTGGATCGCGTGGTAGTTCTATTTTTAATGTTTTGAGGAACCTCCACACTGTGTTCCACAGCGGCTGCCCCAGTTTGCATTTGCACCAACAGCGCACAAGGGTTCCTTTTTCTCCGCATCCTCGCCAACATTTGGCATTTCCTGTCCTTTGACAACGGCCATTTTGACAGGTGTGAATAATCTCACTGTGGTTTTTAAATTTCCCTGATGATTAGTGATATTGAGCACCTTTTCAGGTGCCTGTTGACCATCTGTACGTCTTTGAAAAAACGTCTATTCAGATTCTCTGCCCATTTGTTAATCAGAGTGGGGTTTTTTGCTACTGAGTTGTAGGAGTTCATTACATTCTAGATATTAAACCCTTACCGAACACATGACTTCCAAATATCTTCTCTATTCCATACCTTGCCTTCTTGGTGTGGCGATGGTCTCCTTTACTGTGCGGAAGCTTTCAAAAGTTTGATGTAGTTTCATTTGTTTATTTTCACTTTTGCTGCCGAGGCCTATGGAGTCAGTTCCAAAAAACTTACTGCCAACACCCATGTCAAAGAACTTACTGTTTTCTTCCAGTAGTTTTAGGATTTCAGGTCTTATATTAGTCTTTAATCCATTTTGAGTTGATTTTTCTGTATGGTGTAAGCTTGTGGTCCAGTTTCAATCCTTTGCATGGGGCTGTCCAGTTTTTCGAGCACCATTTATTGAAGAGACTATCCTTTCTTCGTTTATTCTTCTTTTGTCACAAGTAATTGACCATAGATACATGGGTTTATTTCTGGGCTCTCTATTCTGTTCCAATGATCTATATGTCTGTTTTTATGTCAATACCCTGTATTGATTCATACAGTTTTGTGATATAGTCTGAAATCAGGGAGCGTGATGCCTTCAGCTCTGTTTTTCTTTCTCAAGATTGCTCTATTTGGTATCTTTTGTAGTCCCATAAATTTTTAGGATTCTTCTAATTCTGAAAAATGCCACTGGAATTCAGAAATGGATAGGAATTCCACTGAATCTACAGACTGCTTTGGGTAACACGGACACTTTAACAATATTAATTCTTCCAACCCATGTTCACAGAAAATCTTTCCATTTATTTGTGTCATACTTAATTTCTTTCCTCGATGTGTTATAGCTTTCAGTATACAGGTCTTTTCACCTCCTTGATTAAAGTTATTCCTAAGCATTTTCTTTTTGGTGCAATTTTATAAATTGGACTGTTTTCTTAATTCATCTTTGAATTGGTTGTTAGTAAATGAAAATGCAACAGATTCTTACATGCCGACTTTGTACTCTGCACCTTAACTGCATTTGTTGATTAGTTCTACAAGTTTCTTTTGATGAGTATTTAGGGTTTTCTATGTAAAATCATGTCATCCACAAATAGTGCCGGTTTTACTTCTTTCCAGTTTAGGTGCCTTTTATTTCTCTTTCTTGCCTAATTGCTCTGGTCAGAAACCCTAAGTTCTAACACTATGCTGAATGAAAGTGGGGAGAGTGCACATCCTGGTCTTCATCCTGAGGTTAAAGGAAAGTATTTCAGCTTTTCACTGTTGAGTATGAGGTTAGCTGTGGGTTTGTCATATATGGTCTTTATTATATTGAAGTATGTTCCCCTCTATGCCACATTGTTGAGTTTTTATAAAAAATGGATGTTGTATTTTGTCAAGTGCTTGTTCTGCATCTATTGAGATGACAGTATGTTGTGTTTTTGTGGCTTTCTCTTTTATCCAGACATATCCATAGTACATATAGCACCTGTATATAGAAAATTTGTGCCCATACAACATTATTATTCCATCATTCTCTGAAAAGGGAGAGGGGCTTGGGAAGGGGCCTACTGAGTCTACTAGACTATCTTCATGGTAAGCAAACCCCTGAGGTGACAGTGATGTGCCCTGTAACACCTGAAAACAGGTATAGAACCACTAGGTTAGTAATACTGTTGGTGCCTGTCTGACTGACCGGAGACCATGTTTCATAGCTAAGCTTAATATTTGGCAATACTTTTTCCTATCAAAAACTAGCTGGGAAAGTCCAACACTGTCAGAGTTGGCTATGGCCCCATGATCATCTCCCACTGGCTGGTGTTTAATGTATACATGCAGCACTAAGCAACATTTTCGCTGCTAATTCCAGGAACTAGAATATTCAATACTGCTTCTTGTGAAATTGCTAGGACTTGTCCTTGCTTCAGATCCTCTGAGCAACTCTTCACGGCCAACCCCTTTCTCCCTTGAGGTCAGAGGAGGCATATATCCTACTGTGGTTGCACCTTAGAAGAACAGGTCAAACTGTCAGTCCTGTGCCGACTCAGATGCTGCTGTTGCTGAAACTGGTGTTGCTGGTGATGGGATTGAGGGAAAATGCCCTGTTGCAGTGGAAAAGCAGCAGAGAGGATAAGCTGGTTTCAAGGTTGCTCCACAGGAATCCTTCGAGTCGGTAAAAGTCACTGCTGCAGTAGTTGGGTCAGCTGAACCTGAGATGGTTGCTGAACTACCCCAAGCTTCCCTTCCTGGGAACTGGGCTGTCTGTCACCGCTGGGGTTGTGAAACAGAAGTGGGGGCAGGCAGACCCACTGACCCAGAAGCATAGTGCGAAGTACCAGGACCACCCCACAAGCTACAGGAGCAGTTACTAATTTAATCACTGATCCCAAGTTGCTGACCTTGAGAAAATCTTCCAGGTCCTGAACGAATGTCGTTACCTCTGGGTTCCGTTTTGTGGCACACTAGATGGAGTCTGGACCCTGCTTCCAGCTATGAAATCATCAGAGCGGCATACAGTACGGCTCTAAGAGTGCTCTGGGTCCGACTAGAAGGAGGTGTTTACTGACAGTGCCAGCTCAGAACGTTCTGTTGACTCTGATTTGATGGACTTTTGTAAAGTCTGCCAGTGTGTCCGGTATTCATTCCACTTGGTTAGGGTGAACAACCTGGTCCTTAGCACGTATAGGTAAAAGTTGCTGGATGTTAGATGAATTTCCAGAATAAAGTTGAATGGAATCAAAATTCAACCCAGGGCTTGATTGTCATAAAAACATCTGCAGCCCTTAAACATGGACCATTTGAAGTTGTTCTTGAACTTTTCTTAGCTCTTCTTGTGGCCGATGAGTATTGGTCTCTGTCATCCATGTCTGTTGCCCCAACTGGTCTTTCAGATGCTGCATGGCTCATAACTGAGCTAAAAACAAACTGAGATATGCCTTAAGGAACTGGTAAATTTGGAGCTTGAGACATCACTGGCTGTATCAATGACTGAAAAACAGACTGAACAATGCCCTTCTTTGTTATCTTTCCGGGAGCTGGTATCTAGTGTCTGGGCGGAGTGCAAGTATCTGCTGGTCTCTGTTGGTGTTGAGGAAGGGTCTGAGACTGCTGCATGAGATGATTTTCTTGAACTCTGGAAGGAAGCAGAAGGGGCTGGGCTGTGATCAAACCTTTCCAATGCTTCCTTGAGGCTTGACTGTGTCTATATAATTATCAGACCCAGAATCTTGGCTTTGTCAGCAGTTGTCTCAGGAAGAGACTCTTCAATGCCAAGTACTCATCATATTTCAGCCCTAACTTTTGCATAATTTAGTATGGTGTAAGTACGAACAACGAACTCTGGCCTTGAGTTCCACTGAAGATGAATGATACAATGAGTCTGAAGCCAAATCCACTGTGGTCCTTTGATCAGGAACCTGTAATATTATATTTTCCCATACTGCTTTTCCCATATTGCATTAAGTGCTCATGACATTTTTGCAGAATGTTCTGGACCATCCACATGATAACATACCCGGATGTTCACAGAACTTCAAAGGCAAATGTCCTATCATTGCTTGTGACCTAGCAAAAAAGTTCTAAACTGTCTAGATGTCTAAAACTCTTCATTAAGCTTTTCAACAGTACACATCCTTGATGAACTAAGGCATAGCTAATCTGACAGCAGCTACGATACAATCTCGAACATCTTAGGGCCTATGGTGCCTTGTATAGTTCCTTGGAAATCATTCTGTGCTGAACTGGATACACTGACTTGAAATTTCCTATAAATTACCCATATTCACAGGTACATACATGACTCCTTTGGCCTACCGTTCCTTAAAGCATATGACGACAGAATTCTGATTTTAAATATTCAAGTGTTAATGAATCACTTTTCAGCAGATGGCTAGAGAGTATTTTTTTAAACCAGGGAAATGTTCCCTCCCTGGGATAAAATACTTTGGTCCACAAGATCAAATGGTAAATATTGAAGTAATGATGTTATAGTCTCTCAGACACGAATAATATGCTTCCATCAGTCATGATGGTTTAAAAACAAAACAAACATCAAAAGCTTCGAACATTATTTGTGTAAATTCTTCATTACTGAGGAATGTAGGTTTCCAGTCGTGTCAAACAGCCTTGGTGTCTGACTGTGCAGTGATTTGTTTTCAGTAAAAAAATCAGTGCTCTTCTGCAGAACAGATTTCCTCTTATTCCTATGTGGAAGTCTCTGGGCTTCCTAGGTCTGGAAGTGTGTTCCTTCCTGAGGTTAAGGAAGTTCGGTTATTTTTTTCTTCAAATATGTTTTCTGCTCCTTTTTCTTCCTCCTTCTGCAACTTCTATAATGTGAACGTTATTCTGCTTGATGTCCCATTGGCCCCTTAAGCTATTTTTACTTTTTAAAATTCTGTTTTCGGGGCACGTGGGTGGCTCATTCAGTTGTCAGCCTTTTGATTTCGGCTCAGGTCGTGATTCTTAGGGTCATGAGACTGAGCCCTGCGCTTGGCGCTGCGTGTGGAGCCTGCTTAAGATTCTCCCTCTCTTTCTATGCTCGCACACATGTGCACTCCAAAAAAAAAAAAAATTTCTTTTGCTCTTGGGTGAATCCTACTACCCTGTCTTCCACATTACTGATTTTTCTTCTGCTTCATCTAGTCTGTTGCTGGAACCCCTCTGGTGTACTTTTTTATTCAGTTACCATATTCTTCAGCTCTGTGAAGTCTGTTTGGTACTTTCTTACACTTTCTATCTCTTTATTGAAGTTCTCGCTGTGTTCATTCCTCTTTCAAGTTCAGTGAGCATTTTTATAACCATTACTTTGATTTCTTTATTAGGTAAATTATCACTATTTCATAACAGTCCTTTTTCGGATATTGTACCTTGTTCTTCCATTTGGAACATACTCTTATTTCTTCATTTTGCTTGGCTCGGTGTTGGTTTCTAAGCAGCAGAGGAAACCACCTTCAACAGGTCTTGAAGTGGCTTCATGGAGATGAACCCTGTCGTTCCAACCTCCTCCGGCTAGTGGTGGTCACGGGAATCAGACCTTAAGCGGCCTGATTTACTCTTGACAGGTCCCAGTTGTTGAGGGAAGGCCAAGTCCGGTGTTCTGTTCCAGAGGAAGGGATCTCCGTCTATCCCTAGTTTCAGGCTGAAGAGAAGCTAGAAAAGAAGCTAGGACCCTTAGGCAGCAGCTTTTTAGGCGTGCCAATATAGACAGTCCTATGGGAGCACCGTAAACCCTGCCGGTCTACAGACCAGGCAACCTGGAAGTGTCCCCTAGGAAACCGTTGGAAAAATCAGGGCTCCAGATGAGTGTATGAGCTCCTTTCTGGGAGGCACTGGTGAGCTTTAGCAAGGCCAATAGAGTACAAAGATGGCATCTCCTGGGCCATGTGCCCTGAGAACAATTTCGTAGCCTCTCCATGTGTGGTAATCCTGAAGCCCCTGAGGCTGAAGTTCCAGGACCAGTAAGTAGGTCTTTTTCACAGGAAGACTGGAGAGTGTTTCAGACTGCTGTCTATGCAGTGCCCTGGGGATAGTGGTTTGATAGATTGTTTCAGACCCCTGGGCGCAGGAACTTGGGGGTGGCATGCACCCACTAGCACTAGCAGGTTAGAGTGCAAAAGTGGCGCCTACCAGAGGCTGAGTCCCAGGAGGGATTCCCCTTAGGCTCCTGCCCCTTGGGCAGAGGCTTTTTTACAGGGTTGCTTTTGCACAGGGTCCTGCGGTGAGTCTTTGCATGAGCTCTTTAAGAGCAAAATCTCTGTTCCCTACCGCTGTATTGTTCTCCTATGTATAAGCCCCATTGATTTTCAAAGCCAGACATTTTGGGGACACATCTCTCTGGTGCAGGTCCCAAGGGTTGGGGTTGCTTGACAGGGGGCACAAACTCCTTGCTCCTCAGGGAAAAACTCCATATTTGTGATATTCTTCCCAAGGGCTGGTCACCACACTAGGGGTGCGGTTTTGCCTGAGATCCTGTCTCTGTAGTTCCTACCCTTCTGGCTGTGAACCTGACATCCTTTGTTACAGAAGACCTGTGGACTTAGTTTTCAGGTCTTTTTCAGAGGGAACGCTTTCATATGTAGCTACTGATTTGCTGTGTCTGTGGGAGGAGGGAGCTCCGTATCTTCCTATGCTGCCATCTTGAACCACCTCCCTGTGAGTATCTATCTTCTTAATACTCAGTGTGCTGAAATACAAAGCACACAGTACTTACAGTGCATACCCAAGTACGATGGCTGCCTCAAGGAAACGCCTTGTGTGACTGAGTTGGGAGCTAGACTAGGTACTTTTTTCATGAAATACCATTTTAATTGGAAAGAACAAAGACAAACTATGGTTATTTAGGCTTAAGTACTTGGCAGATTTTACCCCCCCCCAAAATAACAAAGTGAGCCTGTCACTTCAAGAAAAATAACTGCCAATATTTGTCAACAATGACAACGTTTATGTGCCAACTAGAATTTTGGAAAATTTGTATCTACCACTACGAGCTTGACAACTTCCCAACTCTTAAAGATGCTTCTGGTGGGACTGGAAATCAACATTTTTTTTTTTATATTACACAAAATGTGTCAACATTTGAAAGACCTATGTGGCTTGGTGAACCAACATTCTCTAAAGGACCCACACACGATGTAACAAACTCAGCAGGTAAAACATGCAATTTCAGTGCAACAGACTTCAGTGTCAGAGTAATCTACCTCACTGGTTCAGGCTCCACACTGCAACTGAACTTTAACAAAACGCACCTTGGCAGGCTTTGATACAATATTCAACAAGACGATAGACAATTATCCGAAAAGTCTATTAAAGTACTCCTTCCTTTTCCAACTAAAATCTACACATTCTGTTTAGAAAACCGTGGTTTTTCATAAATATTTTACACATTGTCAGTTTTAATTACTGATGTGGTAACTATCAATGATATAAAACCATATAAACAAAACTTCCTCAAGGTCCTCAGTAACTTTTAAGCACGGAAAGGGGTCCAGGGATAAAAACGGCTAATAACACTTAAGATTCACCAACTTTTGCCCTACAGACTACAACTTTCTTTGGATAAAACATGTTTGTGGGAACTGCATCATCATGACGGGGCCCAGGCACACCTCAGAGATCTTGCAGAGTTGGTTAGAGACCACTGTAATCAAGTGAGTCCAAAGAATTGTGTGGTTTCCCAGTGCATCTGACAGTCATGTTTACACTATACTGCAGTCCATTAAGTGTGCCACAGTGTTACGTCTAAAACATGCTAACCCTTACCTGAGCTTTCAGAAAGTCCTCATCACTGATCACCCCACACATACTGTGAGAATCACGAAAATGGGACACAGAGGCAGAAAGTGAGCAAATGCTATTAGAAAAATGGTGCCAAGAGACTTGCTTGACACAGGCCTGCACAAACATTCAATTTGCTTTAAAAAAAAAAATGCAGTATCTGCAAAGTGCAATAAAACAAGGTAGGGCTGCATAATAATATCCTTGTAGTGCCCTGCACCGCCCCGCCCCCCACACCCCTGCCCAAATAGGCTGAAAGATACCTTCCTAGTTTGGAACTAATTTTTTGTTCCAGTTGTCTTTTCTTGGTTTTCCTTTCAAGAAGCTCCTTCTTCTTTTGTCTAAGTTCATTGTCTTTGTGTTCCAGATGTTTGTTTCTCTCACATAAGGCAATCAACCCTGCTTCCACTGCTTGCAATTTTCTATTAATTTCCTATGAAATATTCAAAATTGTTATTTTAAAAACCGTTCTAGTCAAATATTACAAATCCAATTAATACTTTTTTAATACTCAAAATAAAATAACCAACCTTTAGCTGTTCTTCTAAGTGTCTTCTTTGCTCTAGATCCACAGTGACTGTGAGAAACTGGGCTACTTTTAGAGATGTGTTACTAGAAATAACTTTATTTGAATAAAAGGAAGTTTTCACCACATACTTTTCTTCCGCTGTATACATTTGTTTTAACCGGGTTTCTTGTATTACCTGAAGTCAAGCAATGTGAAACAAATATTAGTGTACATCTAATAATAATTAAAATATTTTTAAAAGGACTGAAGCATTGAAAATACAGATCAAGTGAATTCTAGAAGATTAAAACAGATGTACTTTCATTTTTTTTTTTTTAAACTTCTTCAGTAACATCTCTAAAAAGGTGGCTGATACACTTCAGGTTATTATTTTAGAAAATGCTAAAGAAGAGAGAAGGGAGAAAATCCAAACAAAGGAGGCTATTCTTCTACTTGACTATAAAATCTCTCCCAAGTTGTACTTTTGCAGTTTTGCTGGATCTACAGAAGAGATACCAGGAACCAGCTGCCAGGACACGGATCTGTGGTAGCTCAACTAAGTCATTTATTCTCACCTTCCCTCAGTTATACTGTTCACAGATACATAATCACATTTAATTCCTGTATATTTGGAAGACTACTTAATGGAAACACTTTAAGGACCTCAAACCTCCCCCCCCCTTCTTTTTTTTGCATTTTTTTGGAGAGCTTGTCTCTTTAAACAAAAACTAAAGCACATTCTGAAGACAAAAACGTTACTTTATGTACTTCTGAATATTAATGAAGAGTAGGCTATCATAATAGGTTTTTTTTTCCAATCTCTGAAGCTTCACTACCAATACTCTTGTGGCTTGTATCTATCCAGAAGTTTATGGTCGAAGTGAAGAGATAAGACATATTTAAGCACACTTAAGTCTAACAGGGTATAATCTGGCATCCACAAATTACTGAATAATTCAGAATGAAGGGAAAGCTAGAAGAAGTTAGGTTTCTCAAGTTCTAATAAATTTAAATTGACAAAGAGGAAAGGGCACTCCCAACAAAAAGGACATCATGACCTAAGGCTGGCAGTAGACAATTTAACCAAAGGGGAGAATCCTAGAAATTAATGAGAACAAGTCCATAAATGGTCTTATATGTACATATGGTCTTGTCCTCTTTTCTAAATGATAGAAGAGAGGTAGACCCACATAGAGAGCCCTAATATTCATTTCCTCAAATGTTCAACATAATGTAATTTTTAATCGAAGACACATGCAATTTACTATAATTAGCTTGGTGGGATTCTGTGTTTTGTTTTGTTGCAAAACGGGGTGGTAATGAGCCCACATTTCTATCTTTTGTCAGTAAAGTATAAAGAGTTCCTAAATATTGTCCTAGGGATACTGGTACACTAGGTACTGAAATTTTAAAACACATTTTCTAATAAATTCAATACAATAACTAGTAGTTGGGTCCTAGATGCATATAAGCAAAAACCACACACACTGGTGTGATGAAAAACCTGTTTTGGATGAAGAGATTTCTTTCCTGTTTCTGCTTGTGATAGAAGCAACACATGTAATGTGAGTCTTGGGGAACTCCCAGAATTAGCAGGATAGAGGAACTACGAGTGTGTGCTACGCTAGCTAGGAAGGAGATCCTATGAAGGGCGCTCATTCAGACAGGAGATGATCTTCAGTGGCAGCTTTAAGAAAGGAAGGGCTTACCAAAACCGTTCTATAGCCCAGCCTACCATTCTAACGTATAACTTCTCTGAAAAATAATCTAGGATACAAGAACTTAAATGATTAAACCATTAATATAATGTCTAAACACAGATTTGTCAAGCAAGACAGAATGAGGTAAGAGTGCCAGGTGTCTCTCTTCAGCTTTATTCAATAGATACAGATAGAAAGCACTTACCCTAGGTAACTCCACTCACACCCATCATATAGTATGAGTCAATACTCGCTGTTTCGTGACATTATATTAAAAATGTAAAATACAAAGAATTTCTGTGTGGTTAAAAACAACAGAATGACCTATTTCATAATTTCTGCTTGATTTTTTATGCTAAGAAATGTTAACAAAATGAGGTTCTGGTACTGATTCAGTACTTTCTTACCCGTTCAATTCTCTCTCTGGTCCTTTCAGTTCCTACGGGAACTTCATGAATATGATAATGGCAGCAAAGGAAGCTCATGACAGGATCAGGTGCATCAAATAATTCTCGCAAGTAAGAGAAAAATCCATACTGTCTGAAACGAAAAGCACTTACTAGATTTTTTTCTTAAAAAAATCATTCACAGAAATCTGAGAGTCGACAAGTGGCAAATAAACAATAAAGTATAAATTATTTAATGATGGTACAGCAAAAAATTTTGCGTATTTTAAAATCATTTAAATGTTGAGCTACTTCCTTGTCAGAAAAGTTTAACATATTCATGATTACAAACTATTAATCGCTTTCGTTTCTTCCATTGCTTTTATATTTAGAATGTTTACTTATATCCAGAACTAATATATTTATTTATAGCTGTTTCATAACTGCAAATTTTCCATTTAGTCCTTCTGGAAATTAGTTCTGCAATATGAAGTGATGATTTGTTTTACTTCCCAATACCTAACGAACTATTAACAGTCCAATATTATTCCACTGATCTGAAACACCACCACCATATAGTAAGTATTCCATGGTTTGTCTGTTCCCGGATTTCTCCTTATTTTACACTTAAGTAGAGATCCTAAATGGGAATAATACAGCCTATAACATTTATGTGACAGATAATTAAGAGCTAAATGGTTATTCGATATTCAAAGTAACAGGTTAATTCTAAAAATATTTTCGAGACTTACTTTAGCTCATTCAGAGATCTTGAAGGTGCTTTGTCTGCATATGAGCTCTTGGGAGCAATAACGGCATTTACTCTTAATTTTTTATTGTCACGAATCTGAATATAAGGGAAAGAAAGTATTTTAATTACCACATACTCTCAGTCAAAATGATTTTTAAAGTTCTATTCCTACTGGTGTTCATAAGATCAGAAACTGGATATTTAATGGTATTTTCAAGAAAATTTTTCAGTGTGATAATGACACTATTAAATATTCTTACAGAAATAATTTATCAATGAAAGTAGTAAAAGAAATATGCTCTAACAGTTAAGGAAGCAGTAATACCAAAACTCTTTCAGAAAACAGGCGGAAGTGCAATAGCCATTTCCCAAATCATTTTATGATTCCAGCATAACCCTGACACCAAAACCTGACAAAAACAATATCCCTCACGCATACTTTTGCAAAAATCCTTTATAAACTATTAGTACACAGAATCCAGCAATATGTGAATAGTGCACATGTCCAAGTAGAGTTTACTCCAGGAAGGCGAGATTGGTGGAAAACTAATCTAATTTATATCAACAGAATAAAGTACAAAAGCCATATGATCATCCCAATAGAAGCAGAAAAATGTAAATTCTTAGCAAACTAGGAACAGAAGGAAACTTCATCACCCTGATAAAGCACACATAATACTTATTATACATGGTAGTATGGGAAATGGTACTTTCAATGGATAATATTACAGGAGGCAGTTATATACAACAAATTTCACCATTTAAAATACACAGTCACACATGTAAGAGGAAGTTCTGGTCCTGTTGAGAAAAGTTACTTAGCACACACACACAAATAAAGGTCAAAATTTCAGGAACCCATGTCCCATTATCCATATAGGATTCAAATCCTTAGCACAGAGGAAGCATGAGTTTTTGACTCAAAAAAAGGCACTCAGTGTAGGCTAAGCAGGCCATTTCCAACAAGAAACCACCTAATTGCCCCTGACCGAATGCCCTCCACAGCATGCCATGTGTCAGACTTGTAATCCAAGTGATCTACTTCAAAAAGCTCTCACACCAGACCATAAACTCACTGGTTAAGCTTAAATAATTCCAAACTACACAACTGTCTTTTGGGAGTCCATTCTATAATTTTATACAGGCAACTTTTTATGCAATTACCATATATTCACATTCCCTGCCAACTCCCAAACCAGAAGGAGGGCAATACGGTAAAAGCCAAAAAAAGTAAGGATTCTTTTCTTTCCAATCACTAGTGTATCACAGAAAGAGAGGACCACTTGAGGTGACTCAGGGTCCTGTCCTCATTTACACCTAATCTTTAGGGCTTTTAAAAGAAGGTGACATACCCAAAGGGAAGGAAATCTTACTGACAATAACAATAGCTGATTAAAAAATAATCGCAAACAAGCACTATTCTACACACCTTCTCATTTATTAACGGATTTAATCCTCACAATCATCTTTTGAAGTAGATAATATATCTACATTTTACCGATGAGAAAATTATGGCATAAAACATTTAGGAAACTTGCCCAATTTAGTAGCAAAGCCAGAATTCGAATCTTGGCAGCCTCCTTAGAGACTGTGCTCCTAACTACCAAGCCACATTGCCTTGTAGCGGCTTAGAGTCTCTTAGCCAGATACAGAATTCTCATTCTTTTTGAATAGGTTTTATCTAAAAGCAACAACATATTGATTCCCACGCTCCCCATCAAAGAAAAACCAAGTTTATTCCAATTCCGAGTTTATTCAAAAAGGATGTCTAAGACCAAAGGTCCATCATTATGGTTTTTATCTCTTAAAACAGTATTCAGAGTTAGTAGTAAGAATAATTCTGTCATAACTTCAAAACACGTTACAGATGGAATTATGGCTGTTTTTTCTCTTGCAAAGCAAATTCATTCCCCAGTGATGACAGAGATAAAAAGAGAAATTCACAAAATTGAGTGATTGTATATAAGTTACCACTGGTATAATTAGTAGCTATTTTTTGCTTTAGTTTAAGTACCAGAAGATAAGCACCAGGTGAGTCAAAGTATTACATTGGTTACTTGCCTCTTTGAGGAAAACCTCCATATCTTCTTGACTCTCAAATACAAAAGCTCTCAGGTCATTTGATGAAATATGATTTTCAATATATTTGGCATTTTTATTATCTTTCATATTGATCTAAACAAAAAGAAAATATAAGTTAATTCTCATGAAATCCAAACTGATTACTAGAACATAATTTTACTTTGATTTAATCAGTTTAAATGTAATACTTGAGGGGGAAAAATTTGGTATTGAAAACTCAACATTTTAAAACCTCTACTTAATTTAGTACCCAGAAACATTTAATACATAGTAAAACAAAAAACAAGACTTGAATAAGCACCTGATGCATATCAATTTTGATTTTATCTAGGAAATAACTACGTTCCTTTCTAGTCAACTCACTGGAAAACATCTGAAATAGGCTTAGGCTGTAATCTAAGAGTATAAACATTTCTCATTGATCCCCAAACTTTTAATATTTTTCTTAATTTTCCAGAGGAAGTCATACATGGCAATAACTGATCAGTACAAAGAATTAAAATACAACTTTAACAGTGCTTTTAAGAGAAATCCTAGGCTTGTACCACTAGAGTATAAGCTTTAGGATTTATCTTTTTTAAATATGAACAAATCAGGCACTTCATGAGGCTCAATGCTATGGAAAATACTAAGGTCAAGAGAACAAATTGTTTCAAGACGACTACAATCTACTTTTTGCAGATGATAAGTTAACAAAAAGCAGAACACAATAAAGCTCCATAAGAGGGGTATATAGAAAGTGCTCTCTTATGGAATTGCGGGGGGGGGGGATAGATTATCTTCAGCAAACGAAAATCAGCTTTCTTGAAAAAATAAAGATTTATGAAAGAGAAGGTATTTATGTACCATATATATATAAAAGACTAGTTAAGAGCTAAGACTCTGGGGTCAGACAGATGTTGCTTCAAATCATGTACCACTTAAATCTCTGAAAATTTTAGTTCTTCACCAAAATGGGCAGAGTAAAACAGTCCGTATCTCAGGAATTTAGTACAATGCTTGTCATGTAAACATTGGCAAGTATTACTCTCTCTCTCTTAAAATACAAAATATCAGGTAGCATAAAAAAAGGGGAAAACTGATATGCAAGCAAATAAAACAAAGTCACATAAAATGCCTGGACATAAACACTATAGAAATTTAGCCTCTATCTTTTCACAGTTTTTTTGGTACCAATTACTTCATTGGAAGGAATGGTACAAATGAAAGAAAGTGGGCGTTAGCTACAATTTATAGAAAGGGTAAAATAACCCCAACGTGACCGCAGAAGTCACCGTTTTAAAAAGTTGTGGGTAAGTCAGCCTAAGACTTAGCTCCCATTGTCACTCTCCTTGATCAAAGGTACTCTTTCCTGGGGCCTCCATCTTGTGTTCAGTTGGTGATGTGGTCATTCCACTCTGAAGAATGTCACCTGCTCAAAAAGTCACATGCGTAGGGGTCATTTCTGTCCCTGCCCAGTTTGTGCACTTCTAGTAGTGACCGAGTCACACTTTCCCCAGGTAATGCAAACTGCACTGCACTCAGTCTGGCTTCCTGACATTCTGAAGGAAGGAAGACTTCACCACTCTGTTGGTTCTGCAGCGTCGTCCGCGACTTAGCATGCTCCTCCTGGTGAGGTTGGTAAAGAAAATATCTGGCAAAGTTCAAGGCTACTCCTTCACAACATAGTAAAGACAGAGAGAGGCAGACAGAAGAGACAGCACTCCAAGGTGATCTGGTGGTTGATGGCAGACTCATAGTTCAGTTTTTTAACATGAAATCTTTCTACACATCCTATTCTAGAACCTGTTTTATAAATTCATTAATAGGTCATAAATGTCCTCTTCTATTAATAGAGACCTAGGATGGCATTTTTAATGGCTGCATAGTGTTCCATTCAATGGACACAGAATAATTTACTGACCAATCTCTTTGGAAATTTTGTTCTTTGCCCCAGAATCATTTGTGCAATTATAAACACTGCTGTGAGGAACAGAGCTATAAATACATTTTTGCACACTTCTCCCACTGTAGACTGGAACGGTTAGAAATAAGGAAATGGATTGTTAGTTGACAAGTTATATGGCTAAAATTTTAACTTTACTAACTTGTCTACGTTGGTGACGTTTCAACTAGATATTGAAGGATTAAGTGTGTGTGTGTTGGGGTGGGGGAACACAGTCAGAAGGTGGTAGGAAAGGTAAAGGGTTATTCCAGAAAGGATAAAGAAGCAAGACTATATCTTTTTATCTCAGATTCAAATGTAATCTGAAATTTAAATATATGCCAGCTAGGAATCCCTCTTGGCAACGGGCTACTACTATTAAGAGATCAATGATAAAAGGATGGCAAACTTACTAAAGTTGTGAATTTTAATTTTGAGGTTGACATTTTAATAAAAATCTGTTGACAATTACTAGGCATTATAATTTAAGGCTCAAAATATTTTCTTTTCTTTCAGTCCTTACCAGATTAATCAAAACAATAATGTCTGCATCCAAAATAGATATTCCCTTCTTGATCTGGCAAAAATACTCTAATAATACATACCTGAGCAAGAAGAGAATACAGTATTATGCATATTAATTTTGCTAATAAAATCTAAGATATAAAAAAAGACAACCACATGAAATTATTTTAAATAAAGAATAATACAAACATGAAGAAAATAGAAGTTTTCATGAATCCTACAAGGACCTATAGTGCATTCCTTTCTAAAGAAAAAAAAAAAATTACCCAGCAGTAACCACCCTTAAGCCATTTTTGGGTAAGTTTTAAGTGCATATTATACCTAACTATATCATTGCCAAAGACTGTGGTTTTTTACTTAATTAAAATATTTTAGATGGAAATCTTCCTAGCCATTCCATGGCCACACTTCATTAAGTGATTTACTAAATACAGCTTACCCTATTCTTAATGACCCATGATCATCAAAAAGAGCTAGCTATCAAAGGTTAATGAGGTCAACAGACTGCTGGCTGCATTCTCAGAATCCGAAGAATGCTCTATTTGTAGGTGACTTTCTTTCTCTTCTGTTGGTTCCCCCATATCAACATAGTTGTTTCCAACAGTTTCTAGCCCTTGGACAGCATTTAATCTACTGCCTGCTATAACCTAAGAATAACAACTGCCAGAAGGAACTAGCTAACCAAACTAATGTTATATATGATTTCTGGTCAATAAGCCAACAGTTTCATAGACAAAGTTCAAAGACTTATTGGTCAAAACTCAGGTTTGGATCAGCAGCAAACCAGTAGCCACAAGTCTGATAATGGAAAACCAAGGTGTTAATAAGACTAGGGATTCTTAGGACAACAAAAATCTATAATGAATACAATAATAAAACTAACAGATGTTACCCAGATGAACATAATTTCTTACCGTGAGCATTATAGGCTCACAGACTCTTTGCTTAAATTTGTCCCGGTTATTTCTTAGCCATAGAACAGCATCGTATGTGTCACGGTATCTTTGTCTCAGCTTATCTTCCTTCTGATTCATAAGATTGTCAAATCGTACAATATTATCACCCACACCTAAAAAACGAAAATAAAGTGTTCTCTGAAAACTTTAATTAGTGAAATAATCCATTAGTAATACAAAAGGGGATCTTAGATCCAAAAGTTAGTTAGCAACACCACGCTGCAAGTAGCCACCACGGTAAGAGTGAGAAAGCAACACCCTGGACAAACTGTTATCAAATTTCCAAACACTTGACATAAAACATGATCTTTAAGCTATCAAAATTAAACAGGTCACAAAAATAAATCGGTCACGTAAAAAAAAGAGTAAGAAAACACTACATTTCCTAACATGAGATGATTGTACTAGGCCTTCAAAATTCTGAAAAATTATTTTCAACCTAGAGTCACATATAAAACAAAACCAAGATAAGAGGATCATGAAATAGGGATGCAAGGACTCTAAGCTTAATCCCCAAATACCTCTTCTTACAAGGTTACCCAAAGATGTGTAAGGCAGTAGTTTAAGAAAATACTAATGTAAGAGAAACAAACAAAAAGCCCACGGAATTTAGGAATAGCTTTACCCAACACTAGAAAAGGATCTGTGACAAATCCCAGACAATAGCCACGCAGGCAGCTTGGAGAACAATCCGTTTAGATGAGGGGGACGGAGGGCTAGAGAACTCAAGAAAAAGCTTACTCTTTTTCTCTTTTTAAGGAGATGTTAAACCAAATGGTTTTTTTAAAAAGGTAAATTAAAACCTTTAAAGAAAAGCTATCAGTGAAAGGAAATCTAGCCATAACGCACCGCCTGGCTCTGCTGTGAACAAGTTTCACTGTTGTAAGGACAACACCTAGTATTTCCAGCTTTTAGAATTAACCCATCAACAGAGCTCATAAAACCTGATATGGTTCTCAATAAAATGTGTTCAGCCTTGAAAATATAAACACCAGAGTACAAATGAGAGGACTTAGAATGTCAGAAGAGCAGAAAGTAAAAAGGATGAGTACTAGTATTTCAGTTTACAAAGTGTGCGTTCAAGCAATACTGACAACTGTTTAATGACACGAGGTACAAGGATACGACAATAAATCAATAGTAAAGGTTAATGATTAGTAACTAATATTAATCCTACTTGAGGAATTAAAATAGGATGGGAATTGTTATGAGCCAAAATCTCTATCTCAAGTTACAAAATATCAAAAGATAGTATCTAAAATTGGTTAATCAAGCCATGGTGAAATAAGAACATGATAAAAATATAAGTGAGGGTCTACTGGAAAGAACTGCTGAGTTAAAAATGCACACTCATGACAGTGGGTATGGAGGTTTGAAAGAGGAGGAGGAGGAGGGCATTCTGATAAACATATAAAATTGGGGTTTTCTTTTTTACTGATCTTAGTCATATGCACTGAGTAGACAGAACTTAAGACCTCTTCTATCTGAATAATGTTATAAATTTTCAGGGTCCAGAGGAAAGCAAAGCAAAGATGAAACTGGATGGGTTTCAAGGGAGCAAAGCTAATGGAAGGTTCTGAAGACTAGAATGAGGAGCTTACATTTGATCTGATAAACAACAGTGAGTGACTTTGTGAAGAAATCATTTTTAGAGAATTAAATCAACTGTCATGATCTGACATAAGGCAATGGTTAGCCCGTGGCAAAGCACGGTACGTATATGCTACCTAGAGGTGATTAAGGCATTAACTTGGAAAAACCAAGCTGAGCTTCCTCAAGGGGTGTGAGCAGCTAAAGACATGGTACCGGGGAGGAAGAAAGCCCATCAACAGAAACAGATCTCCATTTTACAAACATCTCTTCAACCTAAGTTTCACAAAACTTACTCTTTCTCTCCTTCTCTAGGCTCTCCTTCTCTCCTCGCTTATCAATTACCTCGCCTTCACATAATGCCTTTTCATCTTGAACTCGTCTCAGATCATTTGTAATGGCATCAATCTGGGGCTGAAGATTCTCACAGTTTTCTGCGCTCTTCAGTTCATTTTGCAAATCCTCTATCATCTTCCGAGTGTTACTTATCCTCCTCTGGCGGTCGTGTTCTTCGTTCTGTTTTACGGTTAACGCCTGCTGAAGTTCCTCAATCTAATAAAACAAAAGAAGGATGGTACTGGAGATTTTCTCTTGCTTTATTAGGCTTTTATAGTAATACAGTATTTAAAATGTGAGCCACCAAAGAACATGGGTGTTTTCCTCACTAAAAGGTACTCTGCTATAGTTCTTACTCCTGCCAGACCACCTGTTAATTTGTTCACTGATACATCCTAAGAATCAAGAGCAGTGCTTAGCATATAGTTAGCACCTACTAAATATTTGCTCAATAAACAAAATACTTGTAAAGCCAATTCTCAGATTTCTAAATACTGACAGGAAGTAAATTCATATTACACACCAGAAGACCACAATTAAAACAGCATTTACATGTATATGACAAGACTTTCAATAAAGCAGTAATAATAGAAATGATAATGAAGATTATGTCACTCAAACTTTTTTTAGGATTTTGAGAGAAAGAATGAGGAGCGAGAGCACAAGCAGGGGTGGGGGGTGGAGGGTGGAGAAGCAGGCTCCCTGCTGAGCAGGGATCCCAATGTGGGGATTGATCCCAGGGCCCTGACCTGAGACAAAGGCAAACACTTAATGACTGAGCCACCCAGGCACCCCTGAAACTATTTCGACAAAATTACTTAGTAACACTTTAATATTTTAATAATCCTCCAACCACGTTTAGATTTGTTGACATATTCAAGATAAATTATTTTTAAAAAACCCAGATCATAAAAGATGCCAGTGGATTTTTATCAAAACCTTACCAAGTCTAAGACACACATGCACACACAAAAATAGGTATGTATGCAACCCTATTTTTTAAAAAAATAGAATTTTGTAATGTTAACATAGCACATAATTTGCTAGCTTGATTTCATTCCAAGTCCTATTTACTCTCTTTCTCCCTCCCCATATCAAAATAGGAACAAATTTATTATAGAAAATATGGAAAGTACACTAACTTTTAACAATCATCTATCATCTTAATATCCTTAAACCTTTACATTTTAATACCTACTTACATCTTTCTATAGAACACGTATGTTTTACTAAATGGCATCACTAAAACTGTACTGAATGCAGTTTCTCATTTCTCCCATGCCCTTGGCAAAACAAAATTTTGTTATCTGTGTAATGTCTGGTTATATGGATAGAACACATTTTGTCCCATTCCCTACTGTTGGACATTTGGGTTGGTATCAGTTTTTCCTAAGAATTTAACTTTGACAGTGTCAAGAAAATGAGCTGAAATATCCAAAATCCCCTCTCCTATACCAAACATGCAGAACACAGAAATACTTAAAAAGTTATAATACATATCTGTGATTGCAAGTTAACAATGTTCAATGGGGGGGCGCCTGGGTGGCACAGCAGTTAAGCGTCTGCCTTCGGCTCAGGGCGTGATCCCGGCGTTATGGGATCGAGCCCCACATCAGGCTCCTCCACTATGAGCCTGCTTCCTCTTCTCCCACTCCCCCTGCTTGTGTTCCCTCTCTCGCTGGCTGTCTCTATCCTGTCGAATAAATAAATTAAAAAAAAATCTTAAAAAAAAACAAAACAAAAACAAAAAACAATGTTCAATGGACCTAAAAGAAGGTAGGAGACAAGAAGCCACAGTGTCCAGCCAGGAAACCCATGAAGTCCAAGGCAGTGGAATAAACAGGTGTAGAATTAAGAATCACCATACACTGGGCGCCTGGGTGGCTCAGTCGTTAAGCTTGTGCCTTCAGCTCAGGTCATGATCCCAGGGTCCTGGGATGGAGCCCCGCATCAGGCTCCCCACTCAGCGAGGAGCCTGCTTCTCCCTCTCCCTCTGCCTGCTGCTCCCCCTACTTGAGCTTGCTCTCTGTCAAATAAATAAATGAATACTCAAAAAAAAAAAAAAAATCACCAAACACATGAAGAAGTCCAGCTCCATGAAAAAGGGACAAGAAATTTAGCAAACAGGGGCGCCTGGGTGGCACAGCAGTTAAGCGTCTGCTCGGCTCAGGGCGTGATCCCGGCGTTGTGGGATCGAGCCCCACATCAGGCTCCTCCACAATGAGCCTGCTTCTTCCTCTCCCACTCCCCCTGCTTGTGTTCCCTCTCTTCGCTGGCTATTCCTATCTCTGTCAAATAAATAAATAAAATCTTCAAAAAAAAAGAAATTTAGCAAACAAAACCTCTGTACTCCCAGCAAAACAGAGACCCACCAAGCTATCAAAAATCACTGGGCTACTGAAGAAATCTGTAGGACTATAAGATCTGTCTGACTAGGAAAACTGGGAAGCAGCCCAGTGGTCCCTTACCTTTTTCAGGTAAGTTTTCTGAACTCTCATTCACGTGCAGCTCTCATCCAAGAGACTTCCAGGACTAATCCCATCATACTCCGGTTTTAGCTCAGACACCAAAGGTCCCAACTCCTAGATCACCCATCATCTTCAATTTCCACGAATGTTCTCTCTTGTTCTACGTGACACTGGGCTATTCTTCAAAGACACATCTCCCTAGAATCCTAAGGTGACCTGCCACCATCCTTCAGATAGCTTCAGAACTCAGAGGTGGGGAGGGTGTTAATCCTCATTAATCCAAACTGTACTATTTCCCCTCCATTAACAAAGCTCCACTTAATTTCCCTTGAAGACCGTGGTATCAGGCTTTACCACTCATTTTCTCTGTTGCTGTGTTAACTACCTCCCTCAATCTCCTTCCTCACTCCATTCGTTGATGATTTTAGCATGCCACTCATTGCTTTCCTCTCCATATGTTGAAGTCCCATGATCTCACTCTGTGTTCCTGGACTTCAACTTCAACCATCTTTTCTTAAACCCCTCCTCAGCTACCTTCTCCTACGGTTATACTTCAGATCACGTAAAGCACCAAAAATCGTATATCTGAAAACCATTTCTACAATCCTATTCTTCCAGTCCCCTTTACTTCCATTTTACTTACTGTGGTATTTGATTCCATAGGGTCCTGTAATAGCAATGACCCTACTATCTTTTCACAATCCATCATCCCCTTCATTTCTTTTTCTTTTTCACCTGCTGGGGTTCTCCAACCCAGCATGAGAACCACTCCCTCGCAAAGACTCTTGACCCTCCACCTATGTCACATCAGCCAGGAAAAAAGGCACAGTCTCTGTTAAACCTATCTACCTTCTATGTGTCTGTATCCAAGCAGCTGAACTAATTGAAGAAACTCTCCAAAAACGCATCCCACTTTGAATTCATGGCCACAAAACTTAAATAGGAACTCAAAACTACCAGACAAACCTATTACATTTCTCTAATAAGTGTATGTGCTCATTCTAAAAGGAGTTCCATACCTTGGCCTCCTCCTTTCTCAATCCTTTATTGCTGCAGGCCCTACAGTCACTCAGCTCATGACTTTGTCTCACACTTCATTAATAGCATAGTTAAAATCAGTACTATGATCAGAGTACTATTCTGCTTTAAAACCCATCACCCTATCTCCAACTGTACTCACTCCATTTTATCTTGTACATTGTAAGGAGAGTCCTTGGAGCTACCTAAATCTAACCAAGGCTACTCCAAGCAGTGTTTCTCCAGTTACTTATGGTGAAGGACCATTCTAAAAAAAATTCCAAGCCATCAAAGGTCAACTTTTATCAATTACAACTACAATAAATTATTAATCATTTTTGGAAAACAGTTTGTCAATTCCTTCAAAAGTGAATTGTATACATATGATATTCTACTCCTAGGAAATGATCAAAGAAAAATAAAAGCACATATTTGTACAAGAATACTCATGGCAGTTTACTGGTTAATAGCCCCAAACTAGAAATAACCTTATGTCCATCAATAGGCGAGAAGATAAACTGTGGTCTCAAGTTTAACAAAAATAAAAATACAACATATCAAAATTTGTGGACACAGCCAAAGCAGTGATGAGAAGAAAGTTTACAGCAGTAAGTACATACAGAAGAGGAAAAGTCTCAAATCAATAATCTGAAATTTAAGCTCAAGAGCCCAGAAAAAGAGCAAAATAAACCCACATCAAGCAGAAAAAAGGAAATAATAAAGATAGGAACAGACATCAATAAAACTGAAAAGGGAAAGACAAAGTCTATGAAACAAACAGCTGGTTCTTTGAAAAAAGCAATAAAATTAACCTCTAGAAAGGTTGCCCTCCACCCATAAAAGAGAAAACAGAAATTACCAATATCAAGCATGAAAGAGGGGTATCATTGTATCACTACAAACATCAAAAGGACAGTAAGAAACTTTATGCACACAATTTGACAACTTAGACATGATGGACCAATTCCTCAAAAAACATTAGCTACCACAACTCATTACATATGAAATAGATTATTTGAATAGTTATTAAAATTCATAATTTTAAAACTCCCCAAAAAAGAAATCTCAAAAACCCAGATAGTGTCATTAAGAATTATTCAGAATGTTTAAAGAAAAATTAACACCAATTCTACACAATCTCTTTCCAAAAAAAAGCTGAAGAGGAGAGAACACTTCCCAATTCATCTGATAAAGACAGTTGGTATTCTTGACACCAAAAGCAGACAGTACAAAAACAAAACTACAGAATATCCCTCACAAACACAGACACAAAAATCCTTAATTAGTCAATACAATTCAACAATATATAAAAGTATATTTATATACCACAACCAAAAAGGATTTTCAGGGATGTGAGGTTATTTGATAAGGGAAAAAAAATCGAGGTAATGCATCATATTACTAAGCTAAAGATAAACATGGACACTATCAATCGATAGATGCAAAAAAAAAAAAAACAAAACCACAACTAAATCCAGCAATCAATGATACTCTCAAAAACATGGGACTAGAGTGAAACTTCCCAAACTTGATTAAAAAAAAAAATCCATACAAAACCTACAGCTAATAATATACTTCATGGTAAAAAAAACAGTTGCTTTCCTTCTAGGATCAGGAACAAGATAAGAATGTCCATTCTTGCCATTCTTATTCAACACAGCGCTGAAGTTCTAGCCAGTGCAGTAACGCAAGAAAAGAAAGATAAGGCATACAAATCAGAAAAGACAAAATATCCCCATTTGTAAATGCCATGCTTACCTATGCAGAAAATTCCAAGGTCTCTATTTCTTAAAAAGAGAGAGGGAGACAAAAAGAAATACTTAGGTGTAACCTCACAAAACACAGAGGACATGTACACTGAAAACTACAAAACGCTCACCGAAGAAATCAAATATCTAAATGAAGACATACCGTGTTCAAAGATTGGAAGACTCAACACAGTAAAGATTTCAATTCTCCCCAAACTGATATACACGTTTAATGCAATTCCTATTAAAATCCCAGCAACATTTTTCTGTAGATATAGAAAAGATTTGGATGTCATCAGGAATGGCAAAATCAAACTATGAAAACTCTCTCCTCCATAAAAGCAACGAAAACACTGACAAAAATTGTCAAAATAAACTTTTTCGGAACTCTGGAATTTAATCAAGGCTTATAATTACCTGGAGACTATTTATTCAAGAAAAATGCCTGAATCTTGGTAAAAACAGCAAGCCCTGTGGAATTCTGAACACGCCCCATTCCCTTCCCCAGTTCCATGGCAGCCTTGAAAATCAACAGCCTACAATCCCAGTGAAATCAGCAACATAATGACCACTGGAGAGGTCAGAACAAGGTTAAAAAGGTTTCAACTTCTCATTCGCAGAGAACTACCATTATCTGATCTATCTGCACTTCCTGGAAAACCTTACTACAAGGCCTATCTTTATTTGACATGACTCCACAGCTTTCAGCCTTTACCCTGAACGCATCTGTTAAGAACAATCAGTGTCAAGTGTTTAATACCACAGCTGTTTCACGAGGAATAACAGTTGTGGCAAACAATAAGCTAACCAAAAAAACTTAAAAAGCTGGAGAATGAGACACCCGTAGGAGACCTGTGAACCTCCTGGGGAATCTACAGGGCTACCTGTACGAGTGGACAGTGTGCATGCTTAGGACTCCACACATGCTCAGGACTGGAAGAGGCCCTAAGCTCTCACAGAGGCTCTGTGTACACAAAGAATGTTTCACCTTGAGGCTATGCGCAAATAGGAAGTGATATCCAGAGCTGTAAACTAGCACTGGATATTAACCAAAGCTTGCAACAATTCAGAGAGCACTTCCTGAATCTTGGTATGCAGTAAAAACACTACCCTGCTGTGTGCCGAAGGTGTGACCCAACATGCATGAAGAGACCCTCAACAAAGAAAGAGAGACATCCTGGTTGCAGTCATTTAAGAAATATCTGACCAATACGCTAACTCAGCAAGAAACTTCATCAGACACAACAAAAAATACAAATTTCAAAGAATTAGTTAGGAAAGTAACTAAACAGCAACAACAAGCCTGGGGAGGGAAGGACAACTGATTTCAAAGCTGCCACATCATGCTACTTAAACGGCCAGTTTCAATAAAAATTACAACACTTTCAACAAAAACAAAGTATGGGTCAAAAAAGCAAGTCAAAAGAAAATATCCCTGAGGAAGCCCAGAAATAGCATATAAAGTAAAGACTTTAAAACAGCTATTTTAAAAATGTTCAATCAACTAAAGAAAACCACGTCTAAAGAACTAAAGGAAAGGAAGAGAACAATGTCTCATTGAACAGAGAGTATCGACAGAGAAAAAAAGTATAAAAAAGAGCCAACTAGAAATTGTGGAGTTGAAAAGTAAAATAATAAATAAAAGATTTACTAGTGAGGCCAAAGAGATTTGAACAGGCAAAACAAAGGAAACTTATAGATCAGTCACTTGAGATTATCCAGTCTGATGAAAAGACAAAAAAGTGTGTCAAAGCAAACCACTGTACATCAAACCATGCAGAAGAGTCCCAGAAGAACAGGGAAAGCAGCAGGAGGGCTATCTGAGGAAATCAGTAACCCCAAACTTCCCAGCTTGGATCTAAAATATTGATCTGCACGCCTCAGAAGCAACCTAACTGCCCTGTAGGATAAACTTAAGGACAGTCACATTGAAAAACATCATCCTTAACTGTTGAAAAGACGTTGAAAACAAGAAAAAAGTAACTCATCATGTAAAAGGGACCCCCTATAAGATTAAAAGCTGACTCCTCATCGGAAACCAGGGAGCTAGAAAGCAGTGGAATGTCATATTCAAAGTGCTGGGAAAGAAAGAACAAGAATTCTCTATCCAGTAAAACTATCCTTCAAAAACAAAGGATAACTTAAGACATTGCCAGATAAACAAGAACAGAGAGAATTCGTCATTAGCAGATGTAAACTACAAGAAATCCTGAAGTCTTTCATGACAAAATGAAAGGACACTAGACAATAACTTGAATCTATACAAAGAAATAAAGAGAACCAGTAAAGGTTACTACACAGTTAATACAAAAAAATAGTAAAAATGTACCTGTTGTTTTTAACATTTTTTCTCTTATCTGACTTAAAAGACAATCATTGTGGTATTAATAAAAAATCTTTCTTTTCTTAGACCCTAGTCCTTGGCTTGGAGTTCTTAAAACCCCTGGAATTTCCTGAGTGACAGGAGCATCTTCGGTTATTCATACCAAGCACCCAAGCACTTTTGACTGTGCCTGATTTTATGCTAATAAGATGACTCTTGGAAGGGCTCCCTAGAGAGCTACAAAATGGAGACTGGTTGCCAGAAGAATCAACCACATGGATTAGAGGGCTGGAACGTTTATCCCCACTCCCTGACCTCAGAGAGGGGGAAAGAACTGGATATGGAGTCCATTTACCAATGGCCAAAAAATTTAATCAATCATGCCTACGTAATCAAACTTTAATAAAAAAAAAAATTTTCAATGGTAAGGTTCTGGAGCTTCGGCTTGCTGCAGAGGTCAATATTCTGGGAAGGTGCTGCACCAGAAGAGGGAACGAAAGCGCCGAACGCTATGCTCTACACCTTGTCTTATGCATCTCTTCCATTTGGTGTTACTGAGCTGCATCCTTTATGATAAACTGGCCATTGTTAAGTATGACATTTTCCTGAGTTCTAGGAGTCGACGTAGCAATTACCAAACCTGAGAGGGGCGGTGGGAACCCCTGAATTTGTAGCCAAATTCTTGTAGCCAAGAAGTGCAGGTAGCCTGGTCCTGGGTACTTGAGACTTATGTATGAAGCAAGGGCTGTCCTATGGGACCAAGCCCTTAACTTGTAGAGTCTGCTCTAATTCCAAGCAGTTAGTATCAGAATTGAATTGAATTGTAAGACACCTGGTATCAGAGAATCAAATATTATTATTACAAAAACAGAACTACATGAAGAAATAATTACAAAAGCTGTGCTAATAGGCTTATAATAATTAAAATACAATTTGTAGGACAGTAACAGTACAAAGGAGGGACAAGAGAATGGAACTATATAGGGGCAAAGTTTTGCATACTACTGAAATTAAGTTGGTATATGAACCAGATTGTTAAATAAGTCAAGATACTGTTATTCTAAAGGCAGCCACTAAGAAAATAGCTAAAAAAAATACATGGTGTAAGAAACAAGATAGACAAGGCAAGAAACAACAATTGTTGGAGAGGATGTGGAGAAAGGGCATCCCTCCTACATTGTTGGTGGGAATGCAAGTTGGTACAGCCACTCTGGAAAACAGTGTGGAGGTCCCTTAAAAAGTTAAAAATTGAGCTACCCTATGATCCAGCCATTGCACTACTGGGTGTTTACCCCAAAGATACAGACGTAGTGAAGAGAAGGGCCATATGCACCCCAATGTTCATAGCAGCAATGTCCACAATAGCTAAATCGTGGAAGGAGCCGAGATGCCCTGCAACAGATGACTGGATTAAGAAGTTGTGGTCCATATATACAATGGAATATTACTCAGCAACCAGAAAGAATGAGTTCTCAACATTTGCTACAACATGGACGGCACTGGAGGAGATAATGCTTAGTGAAATAAGTCAAGCAGAGAAAGACAACTATCATATGATTTCTCTCATCTATGGAACATAAGAACTAGAATGATCAGTAGGGGAAGAAAGGGATAAAGAAAGGGGGGGTAATCAGAAGGGGGAATGAAACATGAGAGACTATGGACTATGAGAAACAAACTGAGGGCTACAGAGGGGAGGGGGGTGGGGGAATGGGATAGGCTGGTGATGGGTAGTAAGGAGGGCACGTACTGCACGGTGCACTGGGTGTTATACACAACTAATGAATCATCGAGCCTTACATCGAAAACCGGGGATGTACTGTATGGTGACTAACATAATATAATAAAAAATCATTATTAAAAAAAAAAAAAAAGAAACAAGGGAATTAAAATGGTACAACAGAAAATATTTAACAAAGAGGAACAAAAAAGTCCTAAGACACAGTACAAACAAATCAGCAAAATGGCTCACGTAAATGCTACCTTTGTCAGGAATCACATCAAACGTAAATGAATTAAACATTCCAATTTAAAGGCAGGGGGAGGCAAAACGGATATAGAAGATGGCCAAGTAGGAGGACCTTGAGCTCATCTCCTCCCATGCACACAACCAGATGACAGCTACAACTGTACAACTAACCAGGAAAACAATCTAAAGACTGGCAGAACAGACCCTCACAGTCAACTAACTGTAGAAAGGAAGCCACACGTAACAGACACATGAAAAAATGTTCAACATCATTAGCCATCAAGGAAATTCAAATCAAAACCACACTGAGATACCACCTTACGCCAGTTAGAATGGCAAAAATTGACAAGGCAAGAAACAACAATTGCTGGAGAGGATGTGGAGAAAGGGGATCCCTCCTACATTGTTGGTGGGAATGCAAGTTGGTACAGCCACTCTGGAAAACAGTGTGGAGGTCCCTTAAAAAGTTAAAAATTGAGCTACCCTATGACCCAGCCATTGCGCTACTGGGTGTTTACCCCAAAGATACAGACGTAGTGAAGAGAAGGGCCATATGCACCCCAATGTTCATAGCAGCATTGTCCACAATAGCTAAATCGTGGAAGGAACTGAGATGCCCTTCAACAGACGACTGGATTAAGAAGATGTGGTCCATATATACAATGGAATATTACTCAGCTATCAGAAAGAACGACTTCTCGGGGCGCCTGGGTGGCACAGCGGTTGGGCGTCTGCCTTTGGCTCAGGGAGTGATCCCGGTGTTGTGGGATCGAGCCCCACGTCACGCTCCTCCGCTGGGAGCCTGCTTCTTCCTCTCCCACTCCCCCTGCTTGTGTTCCCTCTCTCGCTGCCTGTCTCTATCTCTGTCGAATAAATAAATAAAATCTTTAAAAAAAAAAAAGTTTAAAAGAAAGAACAAATTCTCAACATTCGCTGCAACATGGACAGCCCTGGAGGAGATAATGCTAAGTGAAGTAAGTCAAGCAGAGAAAGACAAATATCATATGATTTCTCTCATCTATGGAACATAAGAACTAGGATGATCGGTAGGGGAAGAAAGGGATAAAGAAAGGGGGGATAATCAGAAGGGGGAATGAAACATGAGAGACTATGAGAAACAAACTGAGGGCCTCAGAGGGGAGAGGCGGGGGGAATGGGATAGACCGGTGATGGGTAGTAAGGAGGGCACGTACTGCACGGTGCACTGGGTGTTATACACAACTAATGAATCATCGAACTTTACATCGGAAACCGGGGATGTACTGTATGGTGACTAACATAATAAAAAATTAAAAAAAAAAAAAAAAAAGGAAGCCACATGGAAAAGGATAGAAGGACAGACACTACTGGAAAGTAAAGCCTGGAGGTAATAACCACAACGGGAAGGACACTACAGGCACGGAGAAGTGAGAGGATCAGACCCCACACCAGGCAACCCTGGCAGCAGGGGCCTGCACTGGGAAGACGAATCCCTGTAACGCGGGGCTTGAAAAACCAGTGGGACTTAAATCTGAAAGAGCCAGAGGGCAACAGGAAACTCACCTGCTGCCCTTAAAGAGTCAGCGAAACATGTAACTCTGTGCAAAACACAGCAGAAAAGGAGAAGTCTGAAAAGCACCGGGGGTACAAGTGAAGGGGATTTATTGACTGATCTTAGAATGTGTGAAGGGACAGGAATCTTCAGGAGATTTCTCCGGGAACAAAAGTGCTGGCAGATGCCACTTCTCCTCTACTCCACCAGCTGAAACAGCCGGACACTTGCAGAAGCCACGCTCTCCCCAGCTATGTTGCTAGCATTATGCGCTCCACCCACGCATTCCCCTGAGAACTTACCCATCCAAACCACTGCTCCTGCCTCACCACACCCTGGAGGCAGCCCCAGCAGGTCCTGGTGCCACTCCAAAGTGACTCCTGCCCTGGGGAGGGGGGAGATAACCCCACACACTGGCACGCCTGCTGTTCCAGCAGTCCAGAGTCTTAGCTGGCCATGCAGGGAGCAAGCTGTGCCCTTTGACGCTCCTGCAGCTACAGCAGGGAGGCTAACTGGAGAATCCTGGGCTGATGGCCAGCCCTGCCCACCAACAAGCCAGAGGCAACCTCTGACAGGCCTCTCAACAGCACAGAGACCAAACCCTGCCTAGTGCTCCCCCAGCACATAATTTGGGTCATGACAGTCGGCTAGGCTGAAGGCAACAGTGGCTCAGCCACAAGAGCAGGGTATATGCAGCCCACACACAGGGCACCTCCGGAGACCAGGGAGGGCAAGCGCTACAGGGCACCACAGGACCTGTTCTACACGATGCCACAACTTTCACAACTAGGAGACATAGTTACCTACAGCAACAAACACAGACAGGCAAAGAGAGACAGTAATATGTCCCAAATAAAAGAATAAGACAAAAACCACAGTAAAAGAGCTAAGTGAAATGGAGATAAGCAATTTACCTAATAAAGAGTTCAAAATAATGATCACAGAAATTGGGACTTCAGAAAAGAGTAGATGATCTCAATGAGAACATCAATAAAGATCAAAATATAAGATAGAATCAGAGCAGAACAATTTAATAATGGAAATGAAAAATATACTAAGGGCATCAACAGCAGAGTAGAAGACACAGAAGAATATATCAGTGATCTGGGGACAAGGTAAGGGAAAGCAGTCAAGCTGAATATCAGAAAATACTAAAACATGAGAATAAGGGAACGCAGCAGCATCATCGAGCATAGTAACATTCACAGTATAGGGGTCACAGAAAGGAGCGAGAGAGAAGGGGCAGAAAACTTATTTTAAAAAGCATAGGGGTCACAGAAAGGAGCGAGAGAGAAGGAGCAGAAAACTTATTTTAAAAAACACTAGCTGAAAAATTTCCTAAGCTGGGGAAGGAAACAAGATGAACCCAAGGAGGACCACACCAAGATACATAATAATTAATTTTTATGAGGAGAATTTTTAAAGGAACAAGAAAAGTTACACACTAGTGAAACCCCATAAGGCTACCAGCTGATTTTTCAGCAGAAACTTTGCAGGCTAAAAGAAAGAGTCACTGATATAGTCGAAGAGCTGAAAAGACAAGACCTACAACCAAGAATACTCTGCCCGGCAAGGTTATCACTTAGACTAGAAGGAAAGAGCTTCCCAAACAAGTTAAGTGAGTTCATTGTTAAATTTAAGGATGCTCTTTAAGTGCAAGGACAAAGCCATAATTCGAAGAAAATTATTAAAGGAAAAAAGTCTCATAGGTAAAAGCAAACATATACTAAAGGTAGCAGATCAGTCACTTATAAAGCCAGGTTTTAAAACACAGAAGTACTAAAATCAATTACACCTACAAAACTTAGGGATACACAAAATAAAAAGATGTAAAGCATGACGTCATATACATAAAATGTGGAGGGGAAGTAAAAACGCACTGATTTTAGAAATGTGTTCAAACTTAAGCAACGATCACCTTAATATAGACTGCTACAGATACAAGATGTTATATATGAGCCCAGTGGTAACCACAAATCAAAAACCTAAAATAGATACACACAATAACCCAGAAAGGCATACAGGCATAACACTAAAGAAAGCTTTCAACCATAGGGTAAGAGAGCAAGAGAAGAAATGAACAGAGGAGCTACAAAAAGAAGCAGAAAACAAACAAAATGGCAAAAAGTACATACCTATCAGTAATAACTTCAAATGTAAATAGATTAAACGCTCCAATCAAAAGACATAGAATGACTAAATGGATTTAAAAAACAAAAAAAACCCCAAAAAACTACCACCACCAAGACTCATATACATGCTGCATTCATGAGACTTACCTGGGACCTCAAGACACGTAGACTTAAGCGAAGGGATGGAAAAAGATACCCATGCAAATGAAGCATGAAGAAAAAAAAAAGAGTAGCAAAGTATATAAGACAAAATAGACAATAAAACAGACTGAAGCAAGAGACAGAGAGCACTACATAATGATAAAGCGATCGGTCCAACAAGACATAACAATTGTAAGTATGTATGCACCCAACATCGGAACACCTCAATTATTACATAAAGTAAATATTACCAAAGTAAGAAATTGAAAGACAATAACAGAGGCCTTTAACATCCCACTTATATCAATGACAGATCATCCAGACACCCACCCCCCAAAAATCAACAAGGAAACAGTTACTTTGATCATTTAGATTAGATGGATCTAACAAATATACACAAAACATTATATCCCAAAACAGAAAACACATTCTTTTCAAGTGCACATGGAACATTCTCCAGAATAGATCATGTTAGGTCACAAAACATGTCTCAACAAATTTAAGAAGACTGAAATCATACCAAGCACCTTTTCTGACCACAACAATATAAAACTAGAAATCAATTACAAGACAAATCTGGAAAGAACATGAACACATGGAGGCTAAACAAAATGCTATTTAACAATGAATGGGTTAAATAAGACATTAAAGAAGATTAAAAAAAATACATGGAGACAAATGAAAATTAAACACAATGAGCCGAAATCTTTGGGACACAGTAAAAGCAGTTCTAAGAGGGAATTTTATAGCAATACTGGCCTATCTCCACAAGGAAAATCTCAAACAATCTAACCTTACACTCATAGGATCTAGAAAAAGAGCAAAGCAAGCCTAAAGCTAGCTTAAGGAAGGAAATAACAAAGATTAAGGCATCAAAAAATGAAATATAGACTAAAAGAAAAAAGAAACCAAGAGCTGGTTCTTTGAAAAGATAAACAAAATTGATAAACCTTTAGCCAGACTCATCAAGGGGAAAAAAAAAAAAAAAAAAAGGAAGAGGACTCAAATAAATACAATCTGAAATGAAGGAAAAAATAAGTGACGCTACAGAAATAAAAAGAATAAGAAAATATTATGAAAAATTATAGGCCAACAAATTGGACAATCTAGAAGAAATGGATAAATCCCTAGAAACATAAAATCTCCCAAAACTAAATAAGGAAGAAACAAAAAATTTAAACAGACCAAATACTAGTAATGACATTGAGTCACTACTCAAAAATCTCCCAGCAAACAAGTCCAGGACAAGATGGTTTCACAGGTGAACCGCACCAAACATTTAAAGAAAAGGTAGTATATATTCTTCTCAAACTATTCCAAAAACTGGAAAAGAAAACTTCCAAATTCATCCTACAAGACTAGCATTACAGGAATACCAAAACCAGACAAAAAGACTACCAACAAACAAACAAAAAAAAACTACAGGCCAGTATCTGATGAATATAGATGCAAAATCCTCAGCAAAGTATTAACAATCCAAATTCAAAAGTACATTAAAAGGATCATTCACCATGACCAAGTGCAACTTATTCCAGGGATGCAAAGGTGGTTCAATAGTCACAAATCAATGTGATACATCATATTAATGAGAGGAAGGATAAAAATCATATCACCATTTCAACACATGCAGAAAAAACATCTGACAAAACACAACATCCACTCATGTTTAGAGACAAACATACCTCAACATAATAAAGGCTATATATGAAAAGCCCACATCTAACATCATACTCGATGAAAAACTGAAAGCTTTTCCTCTAGGATTAAGAACAAGAAAAGAACATCCACTACCATCACTTTTATTCAACATAATACTGGAAGTCTTAGCTGCAGCAATCAGACAAGAAAAATAAATAAAAGACATCCAAACTGGTAAAAGTGATAAAACTGTCACTATTTGCAGATGGTATACTATACATAAGAAGCCCTAAAGTCTCCACCAAGAAACTGTTAGAACTGATAAGTGAATTCAGTAAAGTTGCAGGATACAAAATTAATGTAAAGAAATCTGTTGCATTTCTACACACTAATAAGGTAGCAAAAAGAGAAATTAACAATCCCATCTATTACTGCACCCCAAAAATATAAAATACCTAGGAATAAACTTAACCAAGGAGGTAAAAGCCTTACACTCTGAAAACTACAAGGCGCCAATGGAAGAAACCAAGTGATACAAACAAATGGGAAGATATACCACACTCATGGAAGAATTAATACCATTAAAATGTTTAAACTATCCCAAACAACCTACAGATTCAATGCAATCCTTACCAAAATAGCAAGGGCATTTTTTCACAGAACTATAACAAATAATCCTTAAATTTGTATGGAAACACAAAAGATGTTGAATAGCCAAAGAAATTTTGAGAAACAAACCTGGAGGTATCTCAATCCCAATTTCAGGATATACTCCAAAGCTAATAATCAAAACAATATGGTACCAGTTGAAAAACAGGCACATAAATCAATGGAACAGTATAGAGAGCCTGAAAATAAACCCACACCTTTACAGTCAATCTACAACAAAGGAGACAGTAATTTACAAAAGGAAAAAACAATCTTTTCAATCAATGCTGAAAAACTTGATAGTTACATGCAAAAGAATGAAACTGGACCACTTTCTTATACCATGCACAAAAATAAACTAAAAATGGATTAAAGACCTAAATGTGAGACCTTAATACCATATAACTCCTACAAGATAACATAGGCAGTAATCTCTTTGACAGTGCTCTTAGCAACATATTTATGGCTATGTCTCCTCAGGCAAGGAAAAAAAAAAAGCAAAAAATAGACTATTGGGACTACTGGTGTACCAAATACAACTACTGGTACACCAAAATAAAAAGCTTTTGCACAGTGAAGGAAGCCATCAACAAACAAAAATGTAACCTAGTGAATAGGAGAAGACATTCGCAAACAATACATCCCATAAGATGTTAATATGCAAATACATAAAGATCTTACACAACTCAACACCAAAAACAAAAACAAAGAAACCCCAAACAAAAAAACTCAACTTAATTAAAACATGGGCAGAAAATATGAACAGACATTTTTCCAAGGTAGACATACAGATGGCCAACAGGTACATAAAGACGCTTTGTGTGCCTGGATGGCTCAGTTAAGGGTCCAACTCCTGATTTCAGCTCAGGTCACCAACTCAGGGTCGTGAGATTGAGCCCCACATCGGGCTCCGTGCTCAGCACTGAGTCTGCTGGAGATTCTCTCCCTCTCCCTCTGCCTCCCCCTCTGCTCTAATAAAATAAATAAAATCTTAAAAAAAAAAAAGATACTCAACATCACTCATCATAAGGAAAATGTAAAATCAAAACCACAATGAGCAATCACTTTACACTAGTCACAAAGGCTGGTATCAAAAACACAATAACAAGTGTTGGCAAGGATGCAGAGAAACAGGAACCACTGTGCACCGTTGTTGGGAATATAAATTGGTGCAACCACTGTGGACAACAGTATACAGGTGCCTCAAAAACTTAAAAATAGAAATACCGTAAGATCCAGTAATTCCACTACTGGGTATTTACCTGAAGAAAACAAACACCAGTTTCAAAATATATACTCACCCTGTGCTTACTGTAGTATTATTTACAACAGGCAAAATACTAAAGCAACCTAAGTGTCCATCTGTAAATGAACGGATAAACGAAATGTGGTGTGTGTCCGTGTATATGTATATAATGGTGTCCGTGTGTGTGTGTGTGTACAGATTCTTAAATACAAAAAACTGGTGGTTGCCAGAGGGGAGATGGGTGAAATAAGGGGATTAAGAGATAAAAACTTTCAGTTATAAAATAAACCATGGAAATGAAAAGTACACCGTAAGGGAAAGAGTCAATAATATTGGAACAACACGTATGATAATACACAGTGACTACACTTACCATGGTGAGCAATGAGTAGTGCACAGAATTATTAAATCAATGCTGTACACCTGTAACTAACCTTGTATGTTAATATTTACTTCAATAAAAAAAAACCCACGATCCACAAGAAACACATTTTAGATTCGAAGATACAGGTTTAAAGTAAAAGGATGACATTTTATATAGTCAACTGGAACTCTTCATTTCCCCTCTCCTAGCAATCCTCATTTCAGTAAAACGTACCACTATCCGTCCAACTGTGAAGTCAAAAGGTTAGATGGGATCCTTGATCCTTCCACAATTCAATCGTTCCATCCACTCCCTGAGCAAATTTTGTGGTTCGATTTTCTAAATTTGCTTGTCTACTGCTACCATATGAGAAGCCAGCGTTCTCACGCACCTCGCCTACTTCGAAGAGCAGCCTTGTAACGGACTCTCTGCTTTTATCTTTGTCCCATACAGTCCACTCTCCATAAGGCAATGCCGAGTGCTTTTAAAGCATACGAAATACTATTTTGCTCCAGCTTAAAAACTTCGAAAGCCTCCTCTGTTTCTCACTGCATTTAGAATCAAATTCAATTGCCTTTCTTTTTTCTTCAAGGGTCTAACACGGTCTCTGCCTAGCTCTCATATCTGCTGCTTTTCAGGAACAATACTGGACCTCACGGGACAGAGGGAGGATTTGTCAAAGTGTTGAGAAAAAAACTATAATTTAAAATTCAGCAATATTAATATTCCAGAATGAGTGCAAAAAATATATTTTCCAACACACAAGCACTCAGAAGGTTCATCACCCAAAGATCATCTCTAAAACACCCATGGAAAATATGCAGCAAGAAAAAAAAGTCTACCCCCTAAGAGGCAGAAGTATGATAAACCAAGTAACATGATCAAATAAACCAATAAAACATATTAAGTCTAAATAAGCACAGACCATAAAAAATATTGTGAATAAATGACAAGTAAAATTTCTAAAGGTACAGATATGGAGGAGAGGAAGAGAAAGTGTCTGAACTAAATGGAAAAATAAAAATGCTAGCTTTTAAAAAAACATATGTTATTTAAACTTTAAGAGTAGTCCACAGAATAGGCTTAGAATATGTAACTTCAGGGAAAAAATTGGAATAAGAAAACCTTTATCAACGGCAACAGGAAAGAGAAAGGAGAAAGGGGAGCAGGCAGCAGAATCGAACCAAAAGCACAGTGAGTAGAAAACCACCATAAAGGGACCTGGTGAAACTGCCTTCCTGCATGACAAGGTGTCACGACAGCACAGTGACAAAAACTGCAGAACAAGACCCAGTACATACTACTCACAGCAGATAAAACATGATGCAGAAATAGCAAAACAACAGAGCTTCAAAATCCAGGAAGCAAATCTAATATATTAGGAAAAATAGATAAATCTCACAGAAGAAGATATTTCACTTTAAAAATGGATAAATTGGGTAGGTAAAAAAGTAGGCAGAACACCTGTGTAAGTATAGTAAACCTGTTTTAGCATATGCGTAATTATATATATTTACCATGCATATAAATATATAGACTGAATACACATTCTTTTTGTATACAGAACATGTACAAAACCAAATATAAATGTCCAAAGAGATCTCAAAGTATCTAAAATAAAGTCATAAAGTCTACATTTATTAACCATAAAGGAACAGAAGTAGAACTCTACATTCAGGTTTTGAAATTCCACATCCATAGAAATTAAAATAGTAAGAACTCCTGTACAACCTTAAATGAATGAAAATGTTAAATGGAAAAGATGAAGTTTTAAACAGAGGTGTAGCCAGGTGGTAATCAGAAAAACACTTACGCCCTGAAATGTATTATTAAAAGTTAATAAAAGTTAAAAGTGAAATAACGGCTGAAAGTGACAAGCCCTGGTAAGTATGCTAAAGCGAAAATAAAAAATACTAGTCCAAGGAGTATTAAACTACTTAAAAAGTCACCATACCACTGAAACACCAGTTAAGGATGAAACAAGATAAAATTTTAGGCCAATCTCACATGGTGCAAAAAACTGTAAATACAAGATTTTTCTAGTTGAATCCAGCAATGTATTAAAATATCAAGTACGATTTGTGACACAAACATAAAGATGATTCAACATTACACAACTATCAACCGGTATTCCTGTTTAGCATTTTAAAGATGAAATCTTTATGCCTTTTCCCTCCTAAACTCTAACTAAATATTAGAAATGGAGTACAAAGGGTTCACTCCCACAAGGACAGAGGGAACAAGGGAGGAGACGTCAGCAACTGGAGACCTCAACAGCAAGAGAGGAAAAGACAGCAGAGGGACAGCTAATTCAGTACCTTATTACAGAAGCCACAGTGTGAAAGGCAGTGAGAGAAAAGGCAAAGAAAGGAGGACTCTTTCAAAACAAAAAAACCCATTCCAGAGCCTCTCGAGAACTCCGAGATGTCAAGTGTAAAAGACAACATATACAACACGACTACCCTGCCCTACACTGCCTATCCTGCTGTCCTGTACACCACCCACCCAGACACCCCGAGCGCTCGGCACTGACGGCCTA